>NC_045159.1:5773511-5791011 GCF_900700415.2 Clupea harengus | reverse complement strand
TAAATATGTACAGAGTCTCTCACAGCGGGTCTATTTGGACCTAAGCGCGGATCTGTTTTGCCAAAGCTAAATTAATAAAGTATGTGCGAAAACAAGGGGACAATAATAGACTCGCACACACGCGCACACATAGGGTCAAAGCAATTTGTCGGCGTCCAGTTGTGCCGGTAAATTGATGATGGCTACCTCCTGGAGTTTTGACTTATGGCCCGTCTCTCTCTCCCTCTCCCCTCTCTCTCTCTCTCTCTCTCTCTCCCTCTCTCTCTGTCTCTCTATCTGTCTCTGTCTCTCTCTCTGTCTCCGATCTCACGCACGACCGCCCGCCATCTCGCACACACACACACACACACACACACACACACACACACCACACAAACACACACACAGTGCATTAACTAACACGGAATACCTCAGCTAGTTGTGCATCTCTTTACTGTCCCGCACACACACACAACCCGGCGAACTAGGTGCAGAATGTGCAGACTACAGGACACACAAAAACGCACAGAACTTCCTAACTGTAGAAAGCCATTTCAAAACGGTCTGTTGCCCCAGAAGTCCGTGTTTAACTTACCATAATAACCAGCTTTTCAAGGGTATATCCTCAGCGCCCCTTACGACTGAAGTGGGTGCGCACAAACCACACAAACTCACAATAACCCTAAAAAACACTGGGAAAGAATTTCACACAAATTAAACACCAGAAGCAAATGAGGCCTACGTTTATTTGCTAGTCAGGACACACACACAAACAGAGAAGAGAGAGAGAGAGGAGGGGGGCGAGAAAAGGGCAGAATGACTCCAAAACACTGCCTTTGTCGAGTTTCTAATAGCCCATACCGAACTAACCATCATCCAATTTTTGATAATTAAATGTCGCTTTGAGGGCTAAAAAGTGACCGGTTGAAGAGCTTTAGGAGCGAACGGGGGTGTAGAGAGCGAGAGAGAGGGAGAAAGAGAGAGGGGGAGAGAGGCCTATGACAGATTTCTCTTCAATTACGGCCTACTTAAAGCCCGTGTTTCACTGGCTGCTGTTTATGCCATTGCGTCAGAGGAAGGTCTCTCTCTCTGCCTCTCTCTCGCCCGCTCCCTCTCTGCCTCTATCCCGCTAATAACCCCCTCTTGTAACGCTGTTTGCCGGCGGAAAGGCCGCCCGCTGGCATATTTGAAATGACTTAATTGACGCTAATTTTCGCAAAAAGCGAGCTGTTAGCTATTAGCCTCTTCCACTCACGGACGCTCCCTCAAAGGGGGGTAGGGAGGGAGGAAGGGAGGGAGAGAGCGAAGGAGAGCTGGATGGCAAATACGTGCTGGTTTTTTCCCCCGACCAATTATGTGCTATTTTCCAACAGAGTCGAGTGGCTTTTGCTGGCGTTTTGCCTATCCTGTTTGCGAAGCAAGCTTAGCCCATCGAAGTTTCAGCAATGTTGGATAGACTAACTCAGACAGCCACAGTAAACAGTTTCCACAACAGTCAAAAAGACAGAACGAGATAGATGGATAGATAGATAGATAGATAGATAGATAGATAGATTGGTTTATCGATCGTTCGATTGATTGATTGGTTGATTGATCGATCGATTGATTGAGGATGGACTTTAAATATTTAATTTAAGGACGTTAGCCTATAAGAAAAAACTACATTTAGTCTCCATATAATATATTCAGCTCTGGCTTGTTTAAATGGTCTTAGTATCCGTTTGAAATTCCACCCTATGATATCTATTGTGAAATAGGCTAAGACTAATTATGAAATAACAATCCTGTTCCTTTAGACTAATTATGTTAATATATATATATATAATATATATGTTCTTTCGGTCGACACTTCCAAACTACAGGTTAACCGACGCCTGCTTAGATCTCTTTCCGCTTCGGCTGCAGGAATGGTAATACAAATGTCATTTTAATTCAATTTAATAATTTCTACAATAACCAAGCATCCGTCGGCCAGAGGCCTACCTAACGACCCTCAACTCTAGTAGGCTATTATGGGATGGTACGTGGTGTTAGGACTGTGTTTGTGTCAAATTGACTTAATTTGTCTGTTTCATTTTAGTATTATCCCTGCATGGCTATTACAGTCCTAAAATGTTATATTATCATTAAACGCAGATTACATACATATTTTATAATTATATTAGCTTATCACAATATCTAAAATATATCTATTTAAATGGCAACATAAGGAATAGGCTATTTAAAAGTGTTTGCCGTTTGGCTGTTCACTAAAATAATTTTAAACAGTTCAAATAGTTAATAATGGACAGTTTTGACTATTGGGTTGATTCAATCAGTAAGTAATTATGTTAGTCTTGGTTTTTTACGTATATCATAGAAAGCTATAGAAAATATATATTTAATATATAAAATACCATACCATGTCGATTGTGAAACATTGAAATTGTTCTATTTAGCTAAGTTGTGAAACTTTTTTATTGTTGTGAACTGAATTTCAGCACGATGTATCACCATAACAAACTCCGCGACGACCGTATAGTGACCGGCGGCGGAACAGAACCCTTTAGATCCGCTCTGCCTGCCAGGTCGCGTTCAGCCAAAGCGCTGGTGCTCCGGACCTACGTTACCCATAACCATGACCTAGGTTCGACATCCTAAAATAGGTACTACCCGACAAACCCACTGCATTGGCGGCTTGAAATTTTTTGACAAAATGCCCTGAAATTAGGCATCGTGGATGGATGACATTTTACAAAGCCGAATGGCACTGTTTCGCGTTCCCCGCGGTCTTTCAGCCACTCCAAAGTCCCGAGACCATTAGTTGTTGGTCGCTTCCCTCCCATTTCGGATCTGACCCACGCGCCGCTTGCCTGTAAATTGCGCACAGCTGTTTGCCGCGCGTCTGGATGCGCGTGGACAGGGAGATAGAGGTGGGGTGATAGATAGCGGGAGTCTCTCAAAAAGAATAACTGGTCGCCGACAAAGCGTCTGGACCCTTCCACTGTAGAAAGGGAGTATAGACACACATAAGTATAAGTGTGTGTGTGTGTGTGTGTGTGTGTGTTGTGTGTGTGTGTGTGTGTGTCCAATAGCCTAATTCACTCTTTTTTTGTCGGGGGGCAACAGACACAAGCTACCCGGTATGCAGGTGATTGCCGCCTAACTGAAGTGAGCGTTAAGCTGACGTAGTTTTTTTATTTTTAAATTATCTAGATATTTGAGCGAATACATGGCTGTGCCATATCGTTGCTAAAAAGTGTTCGTTTCCTTTTTTATTGTTGTCTGATAAACCAATTCATTACTTTAAATCAGTTAAAAAAATTAGTCAAAATAACCGAATAGAAATGTAGCACTGACTGTTAATTGAACTGAAATTATTTGTTTCCATTAAGAAATCAACACACAACCGTGAATTCATATATTTAAAAGCTATGTGTGCCAAGCTCCTAAAATCCTAAAACGTTTAAATTGTACTGATGTCTATCTATCTATTTCGAAACGTGAGATCGTGGAGTCGAGGAGTCAGACATAGCCAATGCAACAATCTGGGTCCCAATGAGAAAGCATTGGAGTACAATGGCCTGAATAAAATAGACGGTTTAATGGAAGCTTTAATTGAATTTGTTAAACAAAAAACACTAAACGGGGGTCCTGGATGGCGAGAGGGAGTGAGGATTGAAAAGGGAGAGGGGGGGGAGGGGGGGCTAAATAGCGTGCGTGAATAAAATAAAAGCATGAATTGGATTGAAATGACTTAAAATTGCATTTTATAATCTTATCAGCCTTTCCGAAAGCGGGTTTGGCGTTTGAATATTTTGCAAGGAGGGTGGGAGGAGAGGAGGGAGGGCGAGATGGAAGGTGGCATTGGGGATGGAGGTTCGTAAAGTAAAAAAAGATATGCGCATTCAATTGAAAGTTAACTAAGACCAAAATAGACAGCAATGGCGAGACGGCCAGGGGAGGGGGGCTGTCTTTCTTTCCACATTCGCTCTTTTACTCACTTTCGTAATCTGTCGCTCGCTCGCTCATACGCTTTCTGACTGATGTTTTGCGAAGTACATTATCTCGCGCTTCATCTTAATAGAGCGGGCCTCCTCCCTCTTACCCGCCCCTCACCGAAATGCGCGTGCAGCTTCAATAAAGAGCCCATAAAAAGTAAAAAGAACTCATTCACTCATTGTTCTATTGAAGAGAGAGAAGTGCCTCCCTCCCTCCCTCCCTCCCTCCCTCTCTCGGCCCTCCTTTCGCCCCGCCACAGTATTTAAGAGGCGACTATGAGGCAGAGGCATCATTCGCTCCAACCGTCAAGCCTGAGTCACACAAATCTCGCCGAAAACTTGAGGAGAGAGAAGAGGATACCAACAAAGTGTCAAGTCCAGAACCTTCCTTGCTATATATTCCAACTGAGGTCCAACTATGCCTCGCTCCTTTTTAGTGGACTCCTTAATTTTACGAGAGAACACGGAGAAGACAGCGGATACCGGAGCTCCGATTTTCCCCTACGCAATACATCACCACCACCATCCAACGCATCCGTTCCACGGCTGTCACTCGAGGAAGGCCGGACTGCTGTGCTTCTGTCCGCTCTGCGTCACGACAGCGGCGGTAACGGCGTCCCAGCTCCACCACCCGTCCGCTCCTCCAGCTCCCCCGGGAATCCCCCCGCTTCTCAAGGCGTCCTTTCCCGGGTTCGGAAGCGCCTCGTACGGTCACGCTAATGGACTGAGTCGGCAGCATGGATCTGGGGTACATCTCAGCGTCAGTCCCGGACTTTATCAAGGAGGATACCCGACTGTACACGCCACAGACCCCCGGTATCACTGTATATCTATAGGTGAGTAAAACCGGATGGACTTCTCCCTTCAAATGACATTCATTAGCTCCAAAATATGAATTTAAATGCAACATAGCACATAGCAATTCGAACTGCATTTCATGAACCAACCGTCTGTCCCACACGTTCTTGTTTTCACATTTTATTCCACCAGTTTTTCAAGGACTGCCTTTTTTTAATTGCACTTATTTTAGTCTCTCTCAGAATATCTCATATTGTGTACAATGTGAAATTGAATCTTCCTTTGAATTGGCCAGTGTCTAACTTATTTTCTTCTGTCATAATCTCTCCTGACAGATAACAGCGCGAGCCAGCTTCAAAGCACCAAGCGAATGCGCACGGCCTTCACGAGCACGCAGCTTCTGGAGCTGGAGCGCGAGTTTGGGGCCAACATGTATCTCTCACGACTACGGAGGATTGAGATTGCCACATACCTTAACTTGTCCGAAAAACAGGTAAAGGAGTTTTATCTGACATCTATCTATCTATTTATTTATTTATACATCTATCTATCTATCTATCTATCTATCTATCTATCTATCTATCTATCTATCTGTCTGTTATACATTTTGATTCCTAGCTGACGTCTTGCAATCTACTTCAACAGGTAAAGATTTGGTTCCAGAATCGCCGCGTGAAGCACAAGAAAGAGGGTAAAAACGGCCACAGCGGCGCGCACCGGGTCAGTGGCGGGGGTGCGCACTGTAAATGTGCGTCTATGTCCTCCGCGCGCTGCTCTGAAGACGAAGAGGACGAATTGGCCATGTCGCCAGAATCGTCGGGGAAAGAGGACACCGACATGTCGATTACTCCGTGACTACATTGGAGGAAACGCCTTATAGCTTGGCATTGACATTCTTATCGCAGAACAGGTGGTCCAGCGACGTGTCCATAACGATTACAAACTTTACTGTATCAAAAATGAAATATTGTATTGTAATATGGCAATGTCCATTTTATTGTTGGACATTCAAGGCCATACAAAACACAGCCAAAGTTGCATCTGTACATACGTAAATAAGAGAGTCAGAATATGAATATATAGACAAAGTTTACACATTCGTCCCTGGTAGGCTAGTCTCTGGAGAGGGTGTTTGAGTGGACGCGTCACCCGTGATCTCGGAGAAGGAACCGACACTCTCCCAGCCGGACCAACTCCACTGAATATGATGTGAGGTTCCCTTTCTGTACTTAAACGAGTGGCATGTGAAATGAGTGTTGGTGTTGTACAGAGAGAGCAGTCATGCTTTGATGCTTTCTGTTTCTAGATCAGACTTCGTGTACATGTTTGTGTCAGAACGCCGCTGATGTTTGTCCTGTTTGGACCAAACCGCCACTGGAAGGCGGGGGCTTGCGCCTCAAAACCTGATTCCAGAGGACTCTCTTTGAAACGTGTACATATGTTTTCATACCAAGTATGGTTTGACCATGATGTATAAATGTATATATCTTCAGTTTAATGTAAGAAATTCATCTTTATTTTATGTACATTTAAGATGGAAATTATTGCGCCCGTTTTGGCGTCACTCCAGAGTAACCTTTCTTTCTTTTGAGTAAAAAATTGAGCTTTATGTGTTCGTTTACTAATGGACAGGCCCTAGTGTTCAATCATTTTTGTGTCCAAATATCATTCATTATTGTTGTATGTTCATTTCAGTTTACCTGTACTTGAAAAATATTTATTTATTTAAAAATAAATGACTATTTCTTAGTAAGATGTTGCATGTATTATTTCCTCTTTCGAGTCTCTCACTCACACACACACACACACACACAGCCACAGACATTGTACTAAATCAAATAATCCTATTGTTTGGCTCATGGCATTAATTAAATTAATAATCACCAGTTAGTTGCCCCCAACAGCATAACACACACACACACACACACACACACACACACACACACACACACATACCTAACCCAACAGCATAAGACACACACACACACACACACACACACACACACACACACACACACACACACACACACAACACACACACACACACACATACCTAACCCAACAGCATAAGACACACACCACACACACACACACACACACATACCTAACCCTAACCCAACAGCATAACACACACACACACACACACACACATACCTAACCCTAACCCAACAGCATAACACACACACACACACACACACACACAGACATACCTAACCCTACAGCATAAGACACACACACACACAACCACACACACACACACACAGAGGCAGCAGTGTGCTGGTAGCAGGTAAAGAAGATGAGAGGACTGATATGGGGTTAGAGTTATGGTGCCGACCACGGTCTGAGGGTTAGGTAGATGAGAGGACTGATATGGGGTTAGAGTTATAGTGCCGACCACGGCCAATCTGAGGGTTAGGTAGGAGAGGAGAGGCGGGACCGATCATGACCATGCCGTGAAAAACATTTAACGCGAGAAACATGAAGCATTCTAGAAAGTGTTCAGGACATGAATCCCAGAGTCTGGGGACCTGTATGAGCACCAGGAGAAAGGGCCTATCTGGAGCTGTGAAAGGGCCTATCTGGAGCTGTATGAGCATCAGGAGAAAGGGCCTATCTGGAGCTGAGAAAGGGCCTATCTGGAGCTGTATGAGCATCAGGAGAAAGGGCCTATCTGGAGCTGTGAAAGGGCCTATCTGGAGCTGTGAAGGGCCTATCTGGAGCTGTATGAGCACCAGGAGAAAGGGCCTATCTGGAGCTGTATGAGCATCAGGAGAAAGGACCTATCTGGAGCTGTATGAGCACCAGGAGAAAGGACCTATCTGGAGCTGTATGAGCACCAGGAGAAAGGACCTATCTGGAGCTGAGAAAGGGCCTATCTGGAGCTGTGAGCACCAGTATATTAGTGGACAGTGGAGACCGCAGTATGGACTGGGACTCCAAGGTCTTTACATATCCACCTACTATATGGAGACATATATACACCTCTATGGCTGGCATGAATAGATAGACATGTTGTAGAGGTTATGTTTAAATTAAAAAAGCCATCACAAACTTCAAAGTTTCAACAACCTTCACATGGGAAGTTGTTTGACCACTACATGACCTGGCCAGGACAGGAAAGTCCGTTTTGAATGTGGCCAAAGTCATTAGAACCCACCTACTTTGTTCTGTCTTCAGACGCACGGAGTGCTGAACTCAACGCTAACTTATGTCGTCAGCCATCACCGTCACCACTCCCTCATCAACTCAGAGACAGAGATTAGGGTCTGTTTATACAGTCCACCATCTCAGCAAACATTCAACCTACGAGGCTGAAGCTGTCCGTCTATCTGCGAGACACAAGAGAAAAGAGCAGCGCGAGCCTTTTTGTGTTTGGCAAATGGCGCGTGAGCGAGTGAGTGCGCGTGGCGCGCACGAGCCTTGCCTCTCCGCTGCAGCTCGCCTCTAAGATGGGAAGAAAAGTGAGAGAGAGAGAGAGAGAGAGAGAGAGAGAAAGAGAGGGAGCGAGAGAGAAGGTCCACTCGAAGTCTTTTATTGACCTAAATGAAAGGCTTTGATTGTTTAAATCCACCGGGAAAGCGCAATAGGGGGGAGCACTTGAATGTTTTTTGAATTAGAAGAAAGCTTGAAAACTGTTTAAATCCAGGAGGAACTCGGCTTAATTGACAACGTATGTCGTTAGCCTGTTTGCTAGTACAAAATAACACAATATCTAAATTAAATTCACTGTAAATTCTAATAAGTTGACTTTACTTATAAAAGGTGAGGAAACCGATTGCGTCAAAATGTTTAAATAAAGTAACTGATTCTTTTTAAGTTGTTAAAACTTGAAACTACAGACTAATTGTTTTTTAACATTAACTCAAAATTGCAAATGGTTTAAGTAAAAAAAATCAGTTCGAACAACTAAAACATTTACGTTTTGACAACCACATTGATTGTCATTCAGATAGAAATGTATACTCAAAAAATATGTGTTTTTAAGACAAAACGTTGACATTACTTGAAAAATATCAAAAAACTGATTGCCTCAAAATGTTCAAGTAAGCTGAACTTCAGGGTAGTTAAAGAGCGCTGACCACACTCGGACAAGAATACCTGTTTGATGGTAAACATTTGAACACTATGTTGACACAGTAAACTCTTAAAGTTGTACTATTACCTGTTAGAAACTCAAAGCGCCATTTGGCTGTACAGAGTTCTGCTTTATGATGTTTGATGAAGGAAACTAAACTCAAGTGGTGAACGGGAGTGTGATCTCAGTCTATCAAGCTAAATATAACATATGATATTATTATATTGAAGTTGTCATCATCCTATCTCTTCTCATAACACAGTTCAGAAGGAGCTTATGACACAAAACACACACACATGGACATGAAGACGGTTAATCTTCTCGCGGTGCATTTAGCTATAAGCTGTTTATTAACGTTGGTCTCATGGGAGACATAAGACTCTCCCGCGGGACACACCATCGAGACAATCCCGTGCGCGAGAGGGCTTACCTCCCAACTCCCAGAGAGCGCGTTTTATTAGCGCTCATCAAAACATAGCATGACGACATGAATATATTTGAATGTATTTTAATACGTAATGCGATACAGTGGAATATTTGGAAGCAATGTTTGACTGAGTAGGCTAGTGAAAACACCAACTCTGCTTCTCCGTGGTTGGGTTATTCTGCTCTTTGTGTCAGTCTTACACAAATTCAGATCGTGTTGGTTTTAAAACTCTCTTTTCCTCTGCAGCCTACTATACCTTTCTGCATGTGCTATGATTTCTCTAAATCCTTTCCTCCAACCAAACACCCTCTGCCACCCAAGGAGACCTAACTCATGTTGCGGACAGAATACATTTTGGAGAAACGAAAACGTCTACTTTTTTCTCCGTGCAACAAACCCTAGGCTACTACTTATTCCCTCCGTCCGTCCATTTTCACCGCTGCATCGAGTCACTGCATTTACAAAAAAAGCCTTTAAGAGGTTTCTGCAAAGAACAATCACGTTTACCAAATTATTCCCCTCTTTTTTTATTCGTCATCCTGTCTTTTTATTCATTCGTTTCGGCGAGGGGACTTAAGTCTGGCCTCGGAGCCTCCCCTCTCCCCTCTCCCCCTCTCTCCCTCTCCCTCTCTCCCTCCTTTATTCAGTTTCTTAAACAAAATGCTCTTTACTTAAACTATCTTTTAACAAACACCAAATTCGTCCCCGCCTTCCCTTTGCCCATTACTCTCTCACACACACACACACACACACACACACACACACACAAATGCACACATACACACACACACACACACACACACACACACATCCACACACGCACATTTGCATGTGTTTAACGATATTGGATTAACCGACTGCAGGGCTTGGTGTTTTGTTAATTAAACGTGTATAGAGACCCATTATTTTCCGCGCTCTTTAACCTCTCTCCCTCTCTTCTTTCATCATTCATCCCTCCTTCACCCCTGCACCGCACAACGCACAAACACACACACAACACCCAACACTACCCAATATACTGACTGAAATATGTTTACAGGAGTTTTATCGCTAAAGGATTTCTCAATGTCGGGGTGATTCACCATAGACTCATCTATCTATCTATCTATCTATCTATCTATCTATCTATCTATCTATCTATATCTATATATCTATCTATCTATCTATCTATCTATCTATCTATATATATATATATATATATATATCTGTCTGTCTGTCTATTTATTTATCTATCTATCTATCTATCTATCTATCTATCTGTCTGTCTGTCTCTCTGTCTTGAGATAACAGCTAAGCAGGTAACCATTAAGCCGAGGTGATCTTTAAATTCGTGTCATGAAGTGAATCAAATTTTTGACATGCACATAAGACTTTTAACTATCTAATTGTCTAGTTATAGAAAACGTTGACGTGACACCGTGACTATATGATGTGACAGGTACCTAAAGTCTGGTATACGGCGCTGGGGCCGTTCTGGGAATTGTCAAGATTCGTGTTTTCCAAGGTCACGAGCAAAGTCTATGGGTCTTGTCTGTATCGATTTCCTGAGTGGTTGACTTGCCACAATGGCCGCTTTGGGACCCGTTCTTTCCCTTCAGTCAGTCAGAGCATCACACCCCTGCCCGCCGCGAGCCGCTCAATATAGCCTTTATTCGCATGTGCCCTTTGGTCAGCTCGGGCACAAAGTGGGCTAGAAAATAGGTTGGCCTTTAAAACATAAAACGCAACGATCCGGGGGCACAGACCAAGAGAGCTGTCGCCTTCCCCTGGCTTTATTTAACCAACGGGGAATGTCTAATACGGAACCAATTAGATTTACCTCGCCACTACACATCAAATTACAAGAAGCGAGCGAGAAGAAAAGCGTATTTGTCATTGCAGTCGTGTGGTTTTTCATTCATTTTAGACGCGGACGTTCTCGGTGGGAGTGCTTGCAGTTCACTTGAACCCGAGCGGCCCTGCTCTCACAGTTCAGAAGCACCCGCAGACACAAACTCACAAACACAAACTCAAACCTGCCGCTGTTGTGTCTGTTCTGTGTGAGAGCTCAGGCAGTTGGTATTTTACACGGATAGCGTCAGCACAGTAGCTGGGAACGGCGTTGGCTGATTGTGTTGGCCATGGTCAAGTTCATGCCTCAAATTCAACTTGTAAGATTGATTTTTTCTAGTTCAAATATACTTATGTGCAGCACGTGTAAATAAGTATCCTGTCTAGCCTTTCAGAATGGGCACTTTTGTGTATGAAATAAAATAATTAAATATTTCTGACACTGATCAGTCCAACATCATCTCTGGAACAGTCGTCTGTAGACGTCCCAAGTGGAACTAAAATAAAATTATCCACATTTACTTTAAAAGTGTAAGGAACACACGAAGGTTATCTTGTCTTAAAACACTTTTATAAACAACATTTCTTTTACACAAAATACACAAAAAGTTTGAGACTTCCCACGTGCCCCACATACCACCTGCCTGTCGGTCGCGCGCGCGCTCAGGAACAAAACCTCGAAAATCTCTCCTCGAGCCCTTGAAGAAAAAAGAAGGGATTTTCACCGTCTGAACCGATATTTCTCAGCCTAAACGTTTCTGACAGTTTCTCCTCTTACCATTCTCCTTCCCTTTTTGCTCATTCACTCTTTTTCCCTATTGTAATCGCGTGGTTTCACGAGCCGTGCCAAATAGGTCATTTTTGGAGAGGTTCTGTCTGCGCGCGTAAAAGGCGCATTGACGGACCAAGAGAAAAAAACTTTCTCTCCTTCTCTCCCTCACTCTTTTTCTCTCTCTCTCCGTTGACAGGCAAACCAGCTGCCTCTCGTGTTGAAAGGACGGCTTATTAATGTTCTTTGTCATGCAGAATTCTCTCTTCTCTTTCTCCGTCTTTTCTAAAGAGGTGGAACAGAAAAAGCGCACAAAGGGACCCTTCTCTTTTTCTCTCTCTCTCCCTCTCTCTCGCTGGCTTTTTCCTAGCTCCGATAAGGGGGGCGGCTTGAGTTATGTTTTGTGTGTGAGAGTGTATATGTGTTGTGTTGTTTTGTGTGTGTGTCGCTGGCTATTTAATGGCGATGAAGACTTGGATGAAAGGGGGCGAGCGAGCGCAAGACTTCGCCGTTGTCAGCTGCGCGTCGGTGCACTCGGTTCTATGTTGGCGTCCTTTTCGGCGTCTTTCCCCCCAAATCGTCTCCCCACTCGTCTGTCAGATTTTCAGGTGCCTCCTCTTAACTCAACTGCGGCTCGCGGGCTTTTGACAGAAAAAGGCGTTTCGGGGGGGGGGGGGGGTGAAAGAATAAATTGCCCTTTGTCCGTCGCCTCCCAGGACGTTTTACGCGCGTCTATCGCATAGCTTGTTTCGTTCCGGTTTTGTGTTTTCAATCGTTTTCTCTCTTGTCCCTCGCTGTTTAATACTTAATACAACGTGCAGCAGCCGCCCTTTCTGTGTCGCCGCGTTCCCGTCTCCAACGCATTTCTCCTCTGCGTGTACTGACAGGCAAGCCGAAGGAGAGGACAGGACCGCGGCACGTCACAGAAATGAATGTATGAAATGAAAATGTATCATGTAAGGTGCATGCCGAGCCGAACAAACCAACGTAAAAAAAACCTCTCCAGATGTTTCTTCCCCTATTAACTCATCCACGTTGTTAAATATTCCCTTCACATATTATCAGTTGTTGAAAACGTTACGAAAGTTGTGAAATAATCTTAGACAGAGAAAGAAGAGCTGTAATAAGTCAGAGACGTCACTCTTTTCATACAAGATATGACAGACCCCCCCACACACACAAACACACACACACACACACACACGCACACACACACACACACACACAGCCACACACACACACACACGTCCGTCTTTCGCGACAAGGTCACGTTAACAACAATCCTTCCATTCAGAAAGAATCCGAGACTGTACCCCCCAGCCCCCTGACGGGCTGCGGTGTGAGTGTGAGGAAGAGATAACTCAGACTACAACACGATAGAACAGGACTGGTTTTAGACAACTGGGTTACAGAAAAGTGTTAAACCGTTGGCTTATTGCAGTCATTAAACTAATCAATCAATCAATTAATTAGTTAATTGCATTTGATGCTGAAAAACGTTTTGAAAAGGTTGCGATGAGATGCGATCAGAGTGCATTTGCCATTGCCGTTGAGTCATTGTTGTAAGGTCTGTGTTCTGTCCGTGTCTAATTTCTGTGTTTGTCTCCCTTGTGTGGTCACATGTTTGTTCCCATGTCTAGTCCTCGTGCTTCCTTGTTCCCGCCATGTGCTTTCCCTATGTTTGTTTGTCTATGCCATGTGCCCTCTTGTTGTTGTCCGTGTCTCCACCCCTCACCTGTTCCCAATCTCCCGGTTTGTGTGTATCATTGGTTGCACCTGTGTCCTGTTAATTCCCCTTGTTTAGTCCACCTGTGTCTTTGTCTGCCCCGCCTTGATTGTTTTCACCTATCCCTCGTTATCTGTTGCCTGTGTGTGTATATATAGTCCTTGTTTTCTTGTTTCTCGGTGTGTCTTCGTAAATTGTTGTTTCATGGTATGGTCCTTGTTTTTCCACTGCTCCTCGTGTTCCTAGCGTTTAGCGCTTTTCTCGTTGTTGAAGTGATTACTCGTGCTTCTGACCTCTGCCTGCCCTACAACTATTCTCCTGCCTATTCCCTGTTTGGTTTTGTTTGCAATTGTTGGACTGCCTACCTGTGTACCGAACTCGGATAGTAAAACGTTTCACCCTTTGAATCTACCCCTGTGCTGAGTCGTGCGATTGAGTCCTGCACAACACCCACCAGTCGTAACAATTGTGCCACGACTGTGGTTATTAATAAAGAGAAAGTGTTAAATATCAACAGTCTCTACAATCTCTCTCTCATTTAACGCACTCTCCAGCCAGCCGCTTCCAGCGTTAAGCCGCCGCAGCGCTATCTCCGTATCTAGCCAATAGCCAGCCGCTTCCAGCGTGGAGCCGCCGCAGCGCTATCTCCGTATCTTGGCAATAGCCAGCCGCTTCCAGCGTCTAGCCAATAGGCAGAAGAGTCGGGCGTCTCGGACAAGCTGATTGGAGCTCATCACAGACCGAGGAGCTGGCACAGCGAGCGGAGGGTCGGGATACGCCATGCCATGCGACGCCAAATAATATGATGCTATGCAATTCAATATGGTACAGAACAGTTTGATTTTTATTTATTAAGCAGTCAGCAAAACAATGAACTTAAAAGTGCCATTCTTACTTCACGTATTTGTTTCTCTACTACTGCCACTCAGTAAGGATCTCAGGCGTGTCGAGACGAAATCAGTCCAGTGAAATGACTGTTGAAAAAGTTTTATTGTATATTTTAAATCTACAATGAATTATCTTTAAAATAAGGGATAATTTGTTTATTTTGGTGCAGCCAATCCAAATAAATGAACAGAGATGTTTAAGGTATCATCATCATCAATAGAAAATCAAGTGTTGACTCTGTGATTAGATTAGATTAGATTAGATTCAACTTTATTGTCATTGCACAGAGTACAGGTACTGAGGCAACTAAATGCAGTTAGCATCTAACCAGAAGTGCAAAGTAGAAGAGTGCAGAGTATGTGCAAATGGTAATATAAATATAGATAAATAGGGTATATACAGTATGACATAAGATATAAGTGGTATGAACAGTAAGAACATGAGCAGCAATAAAGGTGATTAGTGCAGATGTGATGTAGATATATGTAAAGTGCAGGTGAAGTACAGGTGAAGGTGGCAGTATAAGTTATAAAGTTATAAATGAGGTAGGAGACATGATAAGATATAAGTACGATGAATATGGATATGACAACAATTTAACATAAATAGATATGTGATGTGTAAATTGAAATGAATGCAGAGCAACCAATAGCCTACTTCCAGCCATTCAATTGTGAGGTAACTTTGCCCAAAGATACATGACAACCACACAAAGATCATATCAAAAAAGTAATTTCCAAAGGTTAATATTTGGACAATTTATAGAAGGTCTAGAAATAGAAAAGTTCAAGACTAATTTGATCTGTTGTTGTGCTACATAACCTATTTAAGGACTTCAATTCTATTCTAAAGTTGTACTTCATATGGATACTGAAATTCTATTCAGGAAGTGAACTATCTGTTGTTGTGCTACATAACCTATTTAAGGACTTCAATTCTATTCTAAAGTTCTACTTCATATGGATACTGAAATTCTATTCAGGAAGTGAACTAAAAAAAATGTAGGAGTTATCACTGTCCAAACAAATCAGCGGCTAAATATTACGCTGCCTTGTCTTCACCACTATGAGTCCAGAGGTCAGCTCTGCTGAGGGCAATTTCAAGGGTTTCTTCATTAGGAGGATTTCCTCAAACGTAAACAAACTCTTCGGCCAATCAAGGAGCTCAATTTTTATCATGTGATATAAATGGTCCGATCTCTGGGAGGAATATAGGACCCTGAAGACAGTATGTGTCATTTGACAGCAGTGGAGACAGATTATGATCAGTTTAGAGAGGAGTAATCAATTTAAATATACAATTATGATCAGTTTAGAGAGGAGTAATCAATCTAAATATACAATTATGATCAGTTTAGAGAGGAGTAATCAATTTAAATATACAATTATGATCAGTTTAGAGAGGAGTAATTCATTTAAATATACAATTATGATCAGTTTAGAGAGGAGGAAGCAATCTAAATATACAATTATGATCAGTTTAGAGAGGAGTAATCAATTTAAATATACAATTATGATCAGTTTAGAGAGGAGGAAGCAATCTAAATATACAATTATGATCAGTTTAGAGAGGAGGAAGCAAACTGGTGCCCACTGGTGTTGTATCTGGTGTTGTATCTGGTGTTGTATCTGGTGTGGTGTTGTATCTGGTGTGGTGTTGTATCTGGTGTTGTATCTGGTGTTGTATCTGGTGTGGTGTTGTATCTGGTGTGGTGTTGTATCTGGTGTTGTATCTGGTGTTGTTGTGTTGTATCTGGTGTTGTATCTGGCGTTGTATCTGGCGTTGTATCTGGTGTTGTATCTGGTGTTGTATCTGGTGTTGTATCTGGTGTGGTGTTGTATCTGGTGTTGTATCTGGTGTTGTATCTGGTGTTGTATCTGGTGTGGTGTTTCATCTGGTGTTGTATCTGGTGTTGTTGTGTTGTATCTGGTGTTGTATCTGGTGTGGTGTTGTATCTGGTGTTGTATCTGGTGTTGTATCTGGTGTTGTTGTGTCTGGTGTTGTATCTGGTGTTGTATCTGGTGTTGTATCTGGTGTGGTGTTGTATCTGGTGTTGTATCTGGTGTTGTATCTGGTGTGGTGTTGTATCTGGTGTTGTATCTGGTGTTGTATCTGGTGTTGTATGTGGTGTTGTATCTGGTGTTGTATCTGTTGTTGTATCTGGTGTGGTGTTGTCTGGTGTTGTATCTGGTGTTGTATCTGGTGTTGTATCTGGTGTGGTGTTGTATCTGGTGTTGTATCTGGTGTGGTGTTGTATCTGGTGTTGTATCTGGTGTTGTTGTGTTGTATCTGGTGTGGTGTTGTATCTGGTGTTGTATCTGGTGTTGTATCTGTATCTGGTGTTGTATCTGGTGTCTGGTGTTGTATCTGGTGTTGTATCTGGTGTTGTATCTGGTGTCTGGTGTTGTATATTGGGTCAATCACACTGTAAACTTTTATGCAAATTCGTGACTCTTCCCATCCGTAGTGGGGAGTGAGGAAAGGTCATCCTCTGTGTGTGTGTGTGTGTGGGGGGGGGTCCTCCTTATCACAGGCCTTCGGGGGGGGGGGGCTCCATATCACAGCAGACCTTCGGGGGGGGGGGGGGGGGGGGGTCCTCCATGTCACCTTCCTGGAGGAGGTCCTCCATGTCACAGGCCTTCAGGGGGGTAGCTTATTCCAGGTAGCCCTGGGTGGTTTAGTGACAGCCCTAGGTGTGTTCACTCAGAGTGAAGGGTGGTTTAGTGACAGCCCTAGGTATGTTCACTCAGAGTAAAGGGTGCCCTCGGTGGTTTAGTGACAGCCCTAGGTATGTTCACTCAGAGAGAAGGGTGCCCTCGGTGGTTTAGTGACAGCCCTAGGTATGTTCACTCAGGGTGCCCTCGGTGGTTTAGTGACAGCCCTAGGTATGTTCACTCAGAGTGAAGGGTGCCCTCGGTGACAAGAAACTGGAGTCTCACACCTGGGGAAACTCAATAACACATCTGGAGAAACACCTGGGGAAACTCAATAACACCTGGGGAAACTGGAATCTCACACCTGGAGAAAC
>NC_045159.1:5756011-5768511 GCF_900700415.2 Clupea harengus | reverse complement strand
ATTAAAAGATGCTGTGCATTCAGAAAGTATTCAGACCCCTTTACCGTTTTCAGATTTTGTAATGTCGCAGCCTTAATCATTTAAAAAATCATTGAAATTAATTTCCCCTCATCAATCTACACTCAATAACCCATAATGACAAAGTGAAAACAGGAAATATCAAATTGACATAAGCATTCAGACCAGTGAATCAGTTGAAGCACCTTTAAAGCCCAGAGTCTTCTTGGGTAAGGAGCCACAAGCGGTGAGGCTGAAGGAGCTGCTTGCAGAGCTCAGAGACAGGGTTGTAGCCAATCACAAAGCTCAGAGACAGGGTTGTAGCCAATCAGAGAGCTCAGAGACAGGATTATAGCCAATCAGAGAGCTCAGAGACAGGGTTGTATCCAGGCACAGAGCTCAGAGACAGGGTTGTAGCCAATCAGAGAGCTCAGACACAGGGTTGTAGCCAATCAGAGAGCTCAGAGACAGGATTATAGCCAATCAGAGAGCTCAGAGACAGGGTTGTATCCAGGCACAGAGCTCAGAGACAGGGTTGTAGCCAATCAGAGAGCTCGGAGACAGGGTTATAGCCAATCAGAGAGCTCAGAGACAGGGTTGTAGCCAATCAGAGAGCTCAGAGACAGGGTTGTAGCCAATCAGAGAGCTCAGAGACAGGGTTGTGGCCAATCAGAGAGCTCAGAGACAGGGTTGTGGCCAATCAGAGAGCTCAGAGACAGGGTTGTAGCAAATCAGAGAGCTCAGAGACAGGGTTATAGCCAATCAGAGAGCTCAGAGACAGGGTTGTATCCAGGCACAGATCTGAGGCTACGGAAAGAGTTCCCAAGCGCACAGTGATTAGTGATTCCATAATTCTTAAATGTAGTATGTTTGGAACAACCAGGACTCTTTCTAGAGCTGAACAATCAGGAAGAAGGGCCTTCTTGGAGCTGGCCACCCAGCCAATCAGAGCAGGAAGAAAGGCCTTCCTGGAGCTGGCCACCCAGCCAATCAGAGCAGGAAGAAGGGCCTTCCTGGAGCTGGCCACCCAGCCAATCAGAGCAGGAAGAAGGGCCTTGCTGGAGCTGGCCACTCCACTGTGTGGACATGGGAGATACGTCCAGAAGGACAACCATCACTGCAACACTCAACACTCCACCAATCAGGGCTTCGTGGCAGAGTGGCCAGACGGAAGCCTCTCCTCAGTGAAAGACACAGGAAAGCCCACTTGGAGTTTGTGGAAAAGCACCTTAAGGACTCTCAGACTGTGACAAACAAAACTCTGTGGTCTGATCAAACCAAGATCGAGCTGTCTGGAGGAAACCAGGCACCACTCATGACCTGCCCAATATCATCCCAACCAGGCACCACTCACACACACACACACACACACACACACACGCACGCACACACACACTCACACTCACACACACACACACACACACACACACACACACACACACACACACACACACACACACACACACACACACACACACACACACACCTGCCCAGTATCATCCCAAGCGTGACGCAGGGTGGTGGCAGCATCATGGCGCAGGAGGACTGAACATCTCTGGAGAGAGCTGAACATGAGCTGTTCACCGGAGGTCCCAATCTAACCTGACGGGGGCATAAGAGGATCTGCAGAGAAGAACGGCAGGTGTGTGTCGTGTGTGTCGTGTGTGTCGTGTGTGTCGTGTCATACCCAGGAAGACTCCAGGCTGTAATCCCTGCCAAAGGTGCTTCAACTGAGGACCGAGCAAAGGCTCTGAATACTGTTGTCAGTGTTTCACTTTTTCCTTTTCTAATCCTGTTTTTGCCAAGTAAAACACACACACACACACACACACACACACACACACACACACATATATATATATACAATGGCCATTATGGGGTAGTGGGTGCAGATTGATGAGGGAAAAATGAATTTAAACCATTTTTAGCACATGGCTGCGACAAGTCATTTAGCCTAATGTGCTTAGTTTGGCGTTTTACAGTTTTTCTCGATTGCTAACACACATTTTTTGAAAGCATGCCTCGTTTCCTCAAAACTCTAAACACAAATCCCAAAACCACTCACACAAAATGCAAAACCCTTTATATATCCTGCAAAAGGCAACTTTGCTTTCAAAACAGTGTTATGTCACCTCAAAAGGGTACTTTGTTTTCTAATGACAAACACAGCCCATTATATGAGTAGACATTCTAAGCATCGATTGAACACTGATGTGCTCAATGGAAAACACTACTATGAAATGGGAAAACACCAGTATGAAGGCCTTATCAGGAACATTATGTTACTATACACTTACTCCTGTAGTAAAATATAACTGTATAATGTTTTTACGCAAATATAAAACAACACACAAATATACAGTAACAACTAAAATATTTCTTTATTTTTTCCAAAAGTGCTGTAGCCTATACATCACAGCAAACACAAATGAATGTGTAAATGATTTGCACAGAACAAACAATAGGATATAGGCCAGTACAGTCAACAAAAAAAAGAAAGAAAAATGTAAAATAAAAAAGGACAAAAAACTACTGCATCCTGTTCTAGCTCAAGACAATATTGACAATGTGCTATCAGAAATAGACCTACACAGTGTTGTGAATGTTGTTGCATTTTGTGTGAGTGGTTTAGGGATTTGTGTTTAGAGTTTTGAGAAAACGAGGCATGCTTCATGTGTGTAAGCAATCGAGAAAAACTGTAACATTGGATTGGATTACAATACAGTACAGTAATGTGTCAGTGCTGATAGGACGCAATCAGTTGTGAAAATGTATATGACTTACTTGCACATAGTCATAGCATAACTGTTTGACTGTCGGAGTTTCTGACAAAAGGCACCCTGTACACCTGCTTTATTCTCAAGGTGTTCCGCCTTAGAACACAGTCCACTGTGGCTAGGCTCACTGTATTGATGTTTAGGAATATGTCTTGGTCATCAATGGTTGCACTTTGTATTTGTTTACGTAATTTTACAGATACAGTACAATGGAAAATACAAGAATACTATGCTCCTGATAAGGCATTCAAACTAGTGTTTTCCTGTCATAGTAGTGTTTCTTACCTATTCCCTCTTCTGAATGTCCAGAGAATGGATGCAACTGAGAAGCGGCTTATATTTGGTTGAACCCTCTGGCCAGCCTCCTGCATGGTCAAACCATGGTTGACCACAGGGTTGACCACAGTGGCCTGAATCTCATCAGAGATAATGGCTCTCCTTCTTGCTCTTTCTCTTCATCCTCTTCCTCCTCCTCCTCCTCCTCTTACTCTCACTCCTCTGCCTTTCTGATCACCTCTCACTTCAATGTTGCCATCAATTGTTCTCCAAACCAGGAGCTAACCTGTGGCCATCATATTGCTAAAGCTTTGATTTCAAATTGCACAACAGCCTTTGAAATGGAAGTTTTGCCAATTGAATAGCAGTGTGTTCTGTCTGAACACAAGGAGGTTTTGGCATTGATGAAGTGTGCAAAGTAGAGAGGATGGTGTTTAGTGTTTTGAAGAAAGTGTGGTTAACAATTGAAATTTGTGTCTAAAGCAGATAATTGTGTGTTGTGAGTTGAAGAAAGTGCGGTTAACAATTGAAATCTGTGTCTAAAGCACATAATTGTGCTTATAGTTTAGCAGAATTGGTTTAGGGAGTTGGCACATGAGTTACAGGTTGTGGTCATTGTGCCATAAGTTCCAGTTTTTGAATGTAATCAATCGAGAAAAACTGTAATGATCCAACTCACTACCAAAGCACTGATTGTAATGGAAACACACACACCCACCCACACACACACACACTCACTCACGCGCACACACACACGCACACCAAGGGAAAGGGAACTTAATACATGATGTGAATTTAATACATTAGCTCTATAGTGTAATGCAGTGGTTCCCAAACTTTGTACAGTCCCGTACCCCTTCAGATAATTTAATCTCCAGCTGCGTAGCCCCCCCCCCCCGTTGAAAAAAAAAATGTTTTCCTTTTCACCTTTTACTTTAAATCCGTTTTAATCCGTTTCGGCTCATTTTGTTCACCCAGAGGTAGATTGATGGCTTAAAATGAGTGAATAATATGTGCCACAAGTGACCCAAACCTTCTAAGGTTGTTGTTTGCCAGCCATCAACAGAACAGAAGACTAAAAAAACATTATTTGCAGGCGATTGGGAAGATGAGCGAATTCATTTGACAGGCTACGGAGGTCTGTGTTAAAAAGGGGGGCGTGGACGGAGCGGAGTTCAGCACAGACGTGACATTTTCTCAGTGGTTTTGTTTTCTAATTAATGCTTGTTCATCGTTGCGATCGTTGTTGTGTTCATAAGAAAGAAATACAGCCTTGCAGGACAAAATACAGGGGAATTTGGGCGATTTTGATGCACAAAATGATGTTTCCTTCTGAAAGTTGCAATTCTGTTTCAAACGGTAGGCTACATTCTGCGAATTCCGTCCGTTTTCTGTTATCGCGGAAATTTTCTCCCCGCGTACCCCCTGAACCACTTCGCGTACCCCAGTTTGGGAACCGATGGTGTAATGTGTATATATATATATGTGTGTGTGTGTGTGTCTGTGTGTGTTTTACTTGACTACATATTTCTGGAAATCCATAATAATTAGTAAGGTTATCAACAAAGACTTAAAATGTCTGAACCTGTACGATTTCATGCACAGCAACATGTTGAGTATAATTTGCAGGCTGTAAGCCCTATGTAAAATATTTTCGTAAGAAGAAGCACGCTGAAACTGCAATAACACTCCCGTCCGTTTGGGGGTAATGTTGCATACGTTGCTGAGGCTGTCACAAGGCGATTACATTCACGAAGAACAAATCTGAGGAAGGACAGGACGTTCAGACCCAGCCTCCTTAAAATCCATCACCCCGACTGGAGGTGTGTTGCAATTCTCGGGTGCACATCGTCGGTTCAGCATCCCGGCTAAGCGTCCGCGAGACGGGGAGCATCCATCACCATGGCTCTCAGGTCGGCGACCACGCTCCTCGGGTACACGCGCCGGATCCCCAACTATGCGTGGAATGCCATGCTTTCAGTGCAAGGGTCAGCTGGTGAGTTATCATTCATTAATAACGCAGGTGGGTATTTAGGAGTGCCTATTAATAGGAATGTGATGCAGACAATCAAACCGGCTATTAGAAACGGGTTACGAACAGATCTACCGCTGCTTAGCGCAGTTAGTTAGTTATGTGTGTAATTAGATAAGCGTCTGCTCTAACCAGCAGCGGTCTTATAATAGCTAGCTGGTTAGCTATACCTGCCGTGATCTACTCTTGGTAACGGGCGGACTTCCACCGCACAGGAACTCTATCTCGCCGGGAAGGCTGGAGTACGAGATAATGACCTTTACCCCAGTGGCAGTTAAATATGTATAAATAGCTAACAGAAGCGCAGCTCTCGCCATCCCTTTCAGAACGGGCTGTGTTTTGTTAAGGTGAAACACAATGTGAGACCTGATCTACTTTGGTCAGACCAAACATACACACACACACACACACACACACATCACATAAACACACTTGATCTATGTGATCAGACCAAACTGGGCCGTGGGCATTCCAGCTTCACCCTGAGGGTGTAGTTCTCGTGCCCGTGTCAGGAATGCATCTCTTTGTGTCTACCCAGACTACACACACATATACATACGCACGCACACATATACACACATACACACACATACTGTATACATACACACATATACATACACACATATACATACGCACATATACATACGCACACACACATATACATACGCACACACACATATACATACGCACACACACATATATACACACACATATACATACACACACATATACATACGCACATATACATACGCACACACACATATACATACGCACACACACATACGCACACACACATGTGTATCCGCCATATCAGGGCCAGATCAGAGCTGGATCTGTTATGCGCTGTGTGTGTGTGTGTGGTAGTTGACACATCTCTCTGAGCTGTGTGTGTTGTAGTTGACACATCTCTCTGAGCTGTGTGTGTGTGTGTGTGTGTGTGTGTGTGTGTGTGTGTGTGTGTGTGTGTGTGTGTGTGTGTGTGTGTGTGTGTGTGTGTGTTGTAGTTGACACATCTCTCTGAGCTCTGTGTGTGTGTGTTGTAGTTAGCACATCTCTGAGGTGTGTGTGTGTGTGTGTGTGTGTTATAGTTGGCACATCTCTCTGAGGTGTGTGTGTGTGTGTGTGTGTGTGTGTGTGTGTGTGTGTGTGTGTGTGTGTGTGTGTGTGTGTGTGTGTTTTTCTTTATGTCTCATGCATGTGCTGATTTCTCCTGTCAGCCCCGCTGCTCTGATTGGACTCCTCTTCCTCCCTCCTTTCTTTTTGTCGTTTTTCACTCTTCCCCTCTCCCTCCTGTTTGCAATGAACCCTCTCAGCTGTTTTTCAGTTACAATCCATCCAGTACGCCACTCATCACCTTCTCTCTCTTTCTCATTCTCATCCCTCCATCTCCATCCCTCCCTCTCCCTCCCTCTCTGATTGTACCCTCATTCTCTCTCTTTCTCATCCCTCCATCTCTCCATCCCTCCATCCCTCTCTGATTGAACTCTCATTCTCTCTCTCTCATCCATCCATCCATCCATCTCCATCCCTCCCTCTCTGATCTGTACTCTCTGATTGTACTCTCATTCTCATTGGTTGTTTTCAGCTGTCCGTCAGACTCTGATTGTACTCTCTCATTCTCATTGGTTGTTTTCAGCTGTCCGTCAGACTCTGATTGTACTCTCTCATTCTCATTGGTTGTTTTCAGCTGTCCGTCAGAAGAGCACCATCCAGTATGCGTCTCGTCCTGATCTTCCGCGGCTGGCGTACCGGAAGCTTCCAGGGAAGAGCCCGGGCGTTCTTTTCCTGCCGGGGTTCGCCTCCAACATGGGGGGCCAGAAGGCCGAGGCCCTGGAGGAGTTCTGCCAGTCACTCGGACACGCCTACCTAAGGTGAGAGGGACCAATCACAACAGAGTCTCCCCCCCAAGACCAGCCAATTACATTGAAACATTTTTTGCACTAAAAAGCCAGCATTAATGTGGTGCATATTTGGACTGCTGATATTTTCACTACACAATGAGAGACGAAACAGCCAATCAGGTTGAGTGTCTCAGCTCTTGAGAGATGGCCCAACATACAAGTATTTTTTTTCTGTTTATTAAAGGTATTTTATTCTAGTCCATTCTACTTTTCATTAAATGCAGCGAGTGACATTGTTTGCGCTCAGAAAAACTCTGGTTTTCGTCCAGTCCTGGCTCTGTAAATAAGAAACAAACCAAGTGGCTCACGCCGAGCCATAAACAATTCCAACCAATCAACACATTGCTTCAGGAGGATGAAAGGGAGGGGTGTCATTTGATTGGCTGTTGAGTTCAAACCTCAACAACTTTTCGTTAAGTCAGTGACTGTACCCTAAAACTAGTAACTGTTGTGTTCTTGGCCCCCGTCGCCTAGTAACCGTTGTGTTCTTGGCCCCCGTCGCCTAGTAACCGCTGTGTTTTTGGCCCCCGTCGCCTAGTAACCGCTGTGTTCTTGGCCCCCGTCGCCTAGTAACCGCTGTGTTCTTGCCTTGCCAGGTTTGACTACACCGGCTGCGGCTCGTCGGAGGGCAGCATGGCGGACTGCACCATGGGAACCTGGAAGAAGGACGTGCTGTACGTGCTGGACGAGCTGGTGGAGGGGCCCCAGGTGAGGCAGGCTCCCGCTGCATCATGGGACGGGGACAACTTGATAAACAAGCAGTGGGACACGCTCTTATAAACAAGCAGAGGGACACGCTCTTATAAACAAGCAGAGGGACACGCTCTTATAAACAAGCAGAGGGACACGCTCTTATAAACAAGCAGAGGGACACGCTCTTATAAACAAGCAGAGGGACACGCTCTTATAAACAAGCAGAGAGGGACGCAGAGGGACACGCTCTTATAAACAAGCAGAGAGACACGTAGAGGGACACGCTCTTATAAACAAGCAGAGGGACGCAGAGGGACACGCTCTTATAAACAAGCAGAGAGACACGCAGAGGGACAGGCTCTTATAAACAAGCAGAGGGACGCAGAGGGACACGCTCTTATAAACAAGCAGAGAGGGACGCAGAGGGACACGCTCTTATAAACAAGCAGAGGGACACGCTCTTATAAACACGCAGAGGGACACGCTCTTATAAACAAGCAGAGGGACACGCTCTTATAAACAAGCAGAGGGGGACGTAGAGGGACACGCTCTTATAAACAAGCAGAGAGGGACGCAGAGGGACACGCTCTTATAAACAAGCAGAGGGACACAGAGGGACACGCTCTTATAAACACGCAGAGGGACACGCTCTTATAAACACGCAGAGGGACACGCTCTTATAAACAAGCAGAGGGACACGCTCTTATAAACAAGCAGAGGGACACGCTCTTATAAACAAGCAGAGGGGGACGTAGAGGGACACGCTCTTATAAACAAGCAGAGAGGGACGCAGAGGGACACGCTCTTATAAACAAGCAGAGAGACACGTAGAGGGACACGCTCTTATAAACAAGCAGAGGGACACGCTCTTATAAACAAGCAGAGAGGGACGCAGAGAGACACGCTCTTATAAACAAGCAGAGGGACACGCTCTTATAAACAAGCAGAGAGGGACGCAGAGGGACACGCTCTTATAAACAAGCAGAGAGACACGTAGAGGGACACGCTCTTATAAACAAGCAGAGGAACACGCTCTTATAAACAAGCAGAGAGGGACGCAGAGGGACACGCTCTTATAAACAAGCAGAGAGACACGTAGAGGGACACACTCTTATAAACAAGCAGAGGGACACGCTCTTATAAACACGCAGAGGGACACGCTCTTATAAACACGCAGAGGGACACGCTCTTATAAACAAGCAGAGGGACACGCTCTTATAAACAAGCAGAGGGGGACGTAGAGGGACACGCTCTTATAAACAAGCAGAGGGACACGCTCTTATAAACAAGCAGAGAGGGACGCAGAGGGACACGCTCTTATAAACAAGCAGAGAGACACGTAGAGGGACACGCTCTTATAAACAAGCAGAGGGACACGCTCTTATAAACAAGCAGAGAGGGACGCAGAGAGACACGCTCTTATAAACAAGCAGAGGGACACGCTCTTATAAACAAGCAGAGAGGGACGCAGAGGGACACGCTCTTATAAACAAGCAGAGAGACACGTAGAGGGACACGCTCTTATAAACAAGCAGAGGAACACGCTCTTATAAACAAGCAGAGAGGGACGCAGAGGGACACGCTCTTATAAACAAGCAGAGAGACACGTAGAGGGACACGCTCTTATAAACAAGCAGAGGGACACGCTCTTATAAACAAGCAGAGGGACACGCTCTTATAAACACGCAGAGGGACACGCTCTTATAAACAAGCAGAGGGACACGCTCTTATAAACAAGCAGAGGGACACGCTCTTATAAACAAGCAGAGGGACACAGAGGGACACGCTCTTATAAACAAGCAGAGGGACACGCTCTTATAAACAAGCAGAGAGACACGTAGAGGGACACGCTCTTATAAACAAGCAGAGAGACACGTAGAGGGACACGCTCTTATAAACAAGCAGAGGGACACGCTCTTATAAACACGCAGAGGGACACGCTCTTATAAACAAGCAGAGGGACACGCTCTTATAAACAAGCAGAGAGGGACGCAGAGGGACACGCTCTTATAAACAAGCAGAGAGACACGTAGAGGGACACGCTCTTATAAACACGCAGAGGGACACGCTCTTATAAACACGCAGAGGGACACGCTCTTATAAACAAGCAGAGGGACACGCTCTTATAAACAAGCAGAGGGACACGCTCTTATAAACAAGCAGAGGGACACGCTCTTATAAACAAGCAGAGGGACACAGAGGGACACGCTCTTATAAACAAGCAGAGGGACACGCTCTTATAAACAAGCAGAGAGACACGTAGAGGGACACGCTCTTATAAACAAGCAGAGGGACACGCTCTTATAAACAAGCAGAGGCACACGTAGAGGGACACGCTCTTATAAACAAGCAGAGGAACACGCTCTTATAAACAAGCAGAGAGGGACGCAGAGGGACACGCTCTTATAAACAAGCAGAGAGACACGTAGAGGGACACGCTCTTATAAACAAGCAGAGGGACACGCTCTTATAAACACGCAGAGGGACACGCTCTTATAAACAAGCAGAGGGACACGCTCTTATAAACAAGCAGAGGGACACGCTCTTATAAACAAGCAGAGGGACACAGAGGGACACGCTCTTATAAACAAGCAGAGGGACACGCTCTTATAAACAAGCAGAGAGACACGTAGAGGGACACGCTCTTATAAACAAGCAGAGAGACACGTAGAGGGACACGCTCTTATAAACAAGCAGAGGGACACGCTCTTATAAACACGCAGAGGGACACGCTCTTATAAACAAGCAGAGGGACACGCTCTTATAAACAAGCAGAGAGGGACGCAGAGGGACACGCTCTTATAAACAAGCAGAGAGACACGTAGAGGGACACGCTCTTATAAACAAGCAGAGGGACACGCTCTTATAAACACGCAGAGGGACACGCTCTTATAAACAAGCAGAGGGACACGCTCTTATAAACAAGCAGAGGGACACGCTCTTATAAACAAGCAGAGGGACACAGAGGGACACGCTCTTATAAACAAGCAGAGGGACACGCTCTTATAAACAAGCAGAGAGACACGTAGAGGGACACGCTCTTATAAACAAGCAGAGGGACACGCTCTTATAAACAAGCAGAGGCACACGTAGAGGGACACGCTCTTATAAACAGGCTACATGGAGTTGGGAAGTAGAGGGACACTAACCCTAACCGATCCATGACACCTGATGAAATTCTACAACAAGGTAGAAGTGTGCCTGGTAGATGCCTAGGCATGGATCACTAACAACTTCCTGCTCCTTAACGCAGATAACACTGAGGTTATGTTAAGTTAACTTCCTGCTTCTCAACGCAGAGAACACTGAGGTTATGTTAAGTTAACTTAACGCAGAGAACACTGAGGTTAACGTCCTGCTCCTTAACGCAGATAACACGGAGGCACTTCAGAGTATGTATGTATGTATGTGTGTGTGTGTGTGTGTGTGTGTGTACACTGATAACACGGAGGTTATGTTAAGTTAACTTCCTGAGGTTAAGTTAACTTCCTGCTCCTTAACGCAGATAACACGGAGGTTAAGTTAAGTTAACTTCCTGCTTCCTGCTGAGGTTATGCCTGTGGGCCTTAACATTTGAGAATGCCATTATTCAGCGGTTTACTCAAACCTGATGGCATCTCACTAACGTCTGACACACAAGAGCCAAAGATCTTGATGTAATTATCGACCAAGACCTCTTATTTGACTCCATTTGAACCAGTATTGCCAAAGTCAGATAAGTTTTGTCCCTTCAAAATGCAGAAAAACGAATCCACGCTTTTATTACGTCACGACTAGACTACTGCAGTGCTGTGTGTGTGTGTGTGTGTGTGTGTGTGTGTGTGTGTGTGTGTGTGTGTGTGTGTGTGTGTGTGCTAGACTACTGCAATGCTCTCCTGTCCGGATGCAGCAACAACTCACTAAAGAGCGTCCAATTAGCACAGAACGCTGCTGCTCACACACACACACACACACAAACTCACACACCTAACACAGAACGCTGCTGCTCACACACACACAAACACACAAACTCACACACCTAACACAGAACGCTGCTGCTCACACACACAAACTCACACACCTAACACAGAACGCTACTGCTAACACACACAAACACACACTCACACACACACCCCTAACACAGAACGCTGCTGCTCACACACACAAACACACACACACACACACCCCTAACACAGAACGCTGCTGCTCACACACACAAACACACACTCACACACACACACACACCCACCCCTAACACAGAACGCTGCTGCTCACACACACACACACACACACACAAACACACAAACTCACACACTCACACACCTAACACAGAACGCTGCTGCTCACACACACACACACACACACACACACACACACCTAACACAGAACACTTACTGCTCACACACACACACACTTACACACACACACACCTAACACAGAACGCTGCTGCTCACACACACACACACACACACACACACACACACACACACACACGCACAAACACACAAACTCACACACCTAACACAGAACGCTGCTGCTCACACACACACACACACACCTAACACAGAACACTTACTGCTCACACACACTTACACACACACACACCTAACACAGAACGCTGCTGCTCACACACACACACACACACACACACACACACACACACGCACAAACACACAAACTCACACACCTAACACAGAACGCTGCTGCTCACACACACACACACACACAAACTCACACACCTAACACAGAACGCTGCTGCTCACACACACACACACACACAAACACACAAACTCACACACCTAACACAGAACGCTGCTGCTCACACACACAAACTCACACACCTAA
>NC_045159.1:5743511-5753511 GCF_900700415.2 Clupea harengus | reverse complement strand
CTCACACGCCTAACACAGAACGCTACTGCTCACACACACACACACACAAACTCACACACCTAACACAGAACGCTGCTGCTCACACACACACACACACACACACAAACACACAAACTCACAAACTCACACACCTAACACAGAACGCTGCTGCTCACACACACACACACAAACTCACACACCTAACACAGAACGCTGCTGCTCACACACACACACAAACTCACACACCTAACACAGAACGCTGCTGCTCACACACACACACACAAACACACACCTAACACAGAACGCTGCTGCTCACACACACACACACACAAACTCACACACCTAACACAGAACACTGCTGCTCACACACACACACACACAAACTCACACACCTAACACAGAACGCTGCTGCTCACACACACACACACACAAACTCACACACCTAACACAGAACGCTGCTGCTCACACACACACACACAAACTCACACACCTAACACAGAACGCTGCTGCTCACACACACACAAACTCACACACCTAACACAGAACGCTGCTGCTCACACACACACACACACAAACTCACACACCTAACACAGAACGCTGCTGCTCACACACACACTAGAACTAAAAAATATGAACATCTCACTTGTACTTGCCTTTCTGCACTGGCTCCCTGTCAGAAGTAGAATGCACTTCACAGTACTCCTTGTAACATACAAAGGGGTGACAGTGGTACAGGAGGTAGAGAAGTCGTTTAGTAATCAGAAGGTTGCTAGTTCGAAGAGCCCTGTGCTCAGTCAATTCCACCTGAATAAACAATGATGATGAAGTCGCTTTGGATAAAAGCATCTGCTAAATGAGTAAATGTAAATGTAATGTAAAAGCTCTAAACGGCTCCAAATGACCTCAAGGAAATAGTTGTCCCCTCCTGCCCTCCTGCCCTCCTAGTCCCCCTCGTTCCCAGGGTGCAGGTTGTCTTGGCACATAGGAGACTATTGAGCCTCCCTTTTTCTAGTCTCTACCCGGCCATTCTCAAGCAGATGGGTCCCCCTTATGAGCTGGGTTATGCCCAAGGTTTCTTCCTGTTGAAAGGGAGTTTTTCTTTGCTGTGCTGCTCTAGGGGGTTCAGGCTCTGGGCTCTGTCAAGCGCCTACAGACAATTTCAGTTTAAATAAAGTTATTAGCGCTGTGCAAGGCAAGCATCAAACAAGCGCATCAATCACACACACACACACACACACACACAAAAGACAGGGTACGTTTCAGGGGCTTTTCTGCGCTCTAACCCTGAACACCATTGAGCCTCCTGAGAGAAACCCGTGAGGTGGCTGATATTTTGTGTTTTTTTTTTAAATTTTGTAATGTGTTGTGTTGCTTGTCATAGTCGGTCTTGAGCACTATGTGTTGTGTTGTGTTGTGTTGCTTGTCATAGTCAGTCTTGAGCACTATGTGTTGTGTTGTGTTGCTTGTCATAGTCAGTCTTGAGCACTATGTGTTGTGTTGTGTTGTGTTGCTTGTCATAGTCAGTCTTGAGCACTATGTGTTGTTGTGTTGTGTTGTGTTGCTTGTCATAGTCAGTCTTGAGCACTATGTGTTGTGTTGCTTGTCATAGTCAGTCTTGAGCACTATGTGTTGTGTTGTGTTGTGTTGTGTTGTGTTGTGTTGTGTTGCTTGTCATGGTCAATCTTGAGTCTTTATGCAAATGTGTTCCCATCCCCCAGATTCTGGTTGGCTCCAGCATGGGGGCGTGGCTTATGCTGCTGGCCTCCCTGGCCCGTCCAGAGAAAGTCGCCGCCCTGGTGGGCATCTCCACCGCTGCAGACCACTTAGTCACTGCCTTCAACGCGCTGCCTGTAGAGGTGAGCATGGGGATGTTTGGGGGGGGGGGGTGGATGCCACGCACACACACACACAGACTCACACTCACACTCACACACAGACAGACACACACACACACAGACACACACACACAGACACACACACACAGACACACACAGACAGACACACACAGACAGACAGACACACACAGACACACACACACACACACACACACAGACACACACACACACACACACAGACACACACACACACACACACACAGACACACACACACACAGACACACACAGACACACACACACACAGACACACACAGACACACACACACACAGACACACACACACACACACAGACACACACACACACAGACACACACAGACACACACACACACACACACACACACACACAGACACACACACACACACACACACACACACACACACACACACACACACACACACACACACACAGACACACACACACAGACACACACACACACAGACACACACACACACACACACACACACACAGACACACACAGACACACACACACACAGACACACACAGACACACACACACACACAGACACGCACACACAGAGACGCACACACAGAGACACACACACAGACACACACACACACACACAGACAGACACACACAGACAGACACACACAGACAGACACACACAGACAGACACACACAGAGACACACGCCTTCATGACCACTTCCCAGTCTTTGGTTATTTGAGTTTGGTGTGTGCGTGTTCCTTTGTCAAAATGTTCAGGCCAAGAAGGAGATTGAGGAGAAGGGGGCCTGGACCGTGCCCAATCGGCACGCAGAAGAGGGTCATGTGACCCTGAGTCTGGACTTCCTGAAGGAGGCGGAGAACCATCGTGTGCTGCAGAGTCCGCTGCCGATGGCCTGCCCCGTCCGGCTCATCCACGGCCTGAAAGACGCCGACGTGCCCTGGCACATCTCCATGCAGGTGGGGCACACACACACACACACACACACACACACACATATACACACACATCCAGCTTAAACAACACCAGATGACCAGTGATTTTGTCACCAGACCATCTGGTTACAGAATGATTCATTGATTGCAACTATTAAAGTAATATATGAAAACCCCTGATATTCTTCACACTCTGTAGTTAGAAGATGTTCTGTAAGTTGCTTTGGATAAGTAATAAGATAACGAAGTGTGGAAGAGTGTGATATCTAAACAAGTTGAAATATGTAGCATTTAGCAGTTAGCGCTGGGTGGCATTAACTGTTCATGCAGGTGTGTGTAGCATTTAGCCGAGTAAGCGCTAAGCCTTAGATGGTGTTCATAGATGAGATAGATAGATGGATACTTTATTAATCCCGAAGGAAATGGAGTGTGTGTGTGTGGGGAGCAGGTGTGTGTAGCAGAGTAAGCGCTAAGCCTTAGCTGGTGCAGGTGTGTTGTGACATTCTGGGCATGGGTAAAACTTTAGAACTGCAAATTGAATGTCTTATCTCATTAGTACTTCTGAAGTTAATTAGTATTGAGTCTGTGTAAATCTGTTAGTTGCTAGGGTGATTAGCCTAGCTTAGCCTAGCTTGCCTGCTAACTATGTGTGATGCTGGCCTCCTCATTCCCAGGTTGCCGAGCGGGTGTTGAGCAACGACGTAGACGTCATCCTACGGAAACACGGACAGCATCGCATGACGGAGAAAGATGACATTAAACTCATCGTGTATACCATTGACGACCTCATCGATAAACTCACAACTCACTAAAGCTGCGGTCACAGATGAACCTGCTGGTAGTCTGACCACTCTGGGCGGCGGACATGTGTACGCATACAAAAGACTCAAGCCTGCACACACACACACACACACACACACACACACACACACAAAAGAAAGGACTCGGACCTGATATAGATTTTATGAACTACAACACACGCACACTCTTATTCTTACATTTTTACAACACACACACAAACACACTCCCATTCTTACAACACACACACACACACACTCCCATTCTTACAGCACACACACACACACTCCCATTCTTACAACACACACACACACACACACACACACACTCCCATTCTTACAACACACACACACACACACACACACTCCCATTCTTACAACACACACACACACACACACTCCCATTCTTACAACACACACACACACACACACTCCCATTCTTACAACACACACACACACACACACTCCCATTCTTACAACACACACACACACACACACACTCCCATTCTTACAACACACACACACACACACACACACACTCCCATTCTTAGTATTTCTTAGGCCTTTTTCTTCTGGCCGCTTTTCATCTTGAGTCTGTTTACAGTTTCTATTTTCTGTTTGTTTTTATTTATTTGTTTAGACATATGTTACCATGGTGAAGTTCAGTGTTCACACAGACACCGTAATCCACCGATTTTTCCTGCTGTTGGCGTGGAAACACTTCCTGTTCTTCGTGTCTGTTTTTGGTGTGTGTGTGTGTGTGTGTGTGTGTGGGTGGGTGGGGGGGGGGTCCTGTAGCAACTTGAATCCCTCCCCACCACTCGTAGCCATTAGATAGTACTGACAGACAAACATATGTGTGTGTGTGTGTGTGTGTTACAATGAAATTGTCTACATGGTACACGTATTTCTGTGTGTGTGAGACTTGGCATGGACATTTCAATGAATGTGTGCGCTATCTGCATCTGTCTGTCTGTCTGTCTGTCTGTCTGTGCGTTTGAAAAAGGTAGTGTGGAATGGCATGCATTTGTGTTTCATTTGTTCACCAGTATTTAAAAATGCATGAGTGTGCGTGCAGGCAGGCGTGTGTGTGTGGCAGGCGTGTGTGTGCAGGACAGATTTGATTTGATTGATGAACCTAGTCAATCTCATTAGCCTCTAGTCTTGTGTGTGTATTTGTCTGTGTGTGTTGTGCTTGTGATGGGCAGAGGGTAGGCAGTCGTCAACATTGATTTGTGTGTGTGTGTGTGTGTGTGTGTGTGTGTGTGTGTGTGTGTGTGTGTGGGTGCGCACACTAACCCAACCTACCGACCGACCTCATTTTAATTTCTGACCGAACTGTTCAGTTCTGTGTGTGAGTTCTCTTAATGGGCAGTCTTGGATTTGTTGAACTTTATTTGTAGGTTTCAAATTATAAATATTCATCATTATATACAAATACTCGTATTTTGTATATTAATCAGATGCGTGGGTGTGTTTGTGTGTGTGTAAGAGTCCAACATATTGGACAGGAACTCAAGCTTTCTTATGTAAAAATATTTTTAAGTTGTCATTCATCATATTTTCTATTGTACAATTTGCCAATAAATTATTTTTCTTTTGGTTAAGTTAAGATGAAAATGTTTTCTGTTTTTGCTGCTTTCAAATGTAATGTAGGTGTGTGTGTGTGTGTGTGTGTGTGTGTGTGAGAGAGAAATATGTTCTTTAATGTAATATTTGTGTAAATTATGTAAATGATTCCTATCATAAATCTCTGAGCACTTAGTTCTCTGCCTTTCTCTCTCTCTGTGTGCGTGCGTGCGTGCGTGCGTGCGTGCGTGCGTGCGTGCGTGCGTGTGTGCACGCGCGCGTGCGGTGAATGTACTGTCAATGTGTTTGTTTGCAAAGTCAACAACCCCCCACACACACACACACACACACACACTCTTGAACTGTGTGTGTGTGAGGGGGAGTCCATGCAGTCTCACAGTCTGGGATGTGTAAACTCACACACACACACACACTCTCAGCTATTTGGATGCAGGTTTGGGTGCCCGAGTCTTGAAAGGAGGGTCTGTTCTGACAAACACACACAGGTACCATATTCCACTAGGGGCACAGACACACACACACACACTTTTTGCCAGTGTGGCAGTGAAGGGACACTTCACACCCACACACTGATAAAGGTGAGCACATTCTTTTTACTCAATCTTCCAATGTAATCTTCCACGACTCTATTCAATCTAGTAAGCCTTCCCGCACGCTATCCCATAATGCTCATGTTTTGGAGCATGATGATGTGGTATGGCATGTTATCAGCCTAGATTCAGAAAGATTTTGTAATATTTATAATTTTTTATTATTTTGTAATAAATATATATCGATTATATTTATACTTTGAAGATTTATATATTGTCATATATATATATATATATATATATATATATATATATATATGTGTGCGTGTGTGTGTTTCATTTTATAATTTTATTCTCCAGGTTGCTGAGATACAGAGAGTGCTACTTCAGTTAGGTCTTGTGGGAGGTGAGTTTGTTGTGTGTGTGTGTGTGTGTGTGTGCGTGTGAGGGGTGGGTGAGTGTGTGTGTGTGAGGGGTGAGTGAGTGTGTGTGTGTGTGTGTGAGGAGTGAGTGAGTGAGTGTGTGTATGTGTGCGCACATTCTTTTGCTGCATGTCCAATGTTACCATAGTGCCCATGAGGACCCGTACCTTAAACGCACACACACACTTACACTTGTTACGTCTCTACATGTTCTGTGGCCTGTGTATACCATCCTGTATTCCATGTTTTGCAGACAGCCCAGCAAGAAGGCTTCCAGTTTTTCTCGATTGCTTACACACATTTAGCGAATCATGGGTCAACTTAATCTAATGCTCACACCTCCTTTGCACAGCAAGAGTCTTCTCTGGCGAATGGCTATTTCTCATTGCTTTCACACAAATTTCTTTGAGTTTTAACACACTTTTCAAAACAGTTAACACACTTCTCAGAGAAAGACACGAAACCTAATTGAATAACCATGTCAACACATTGCAGACACTTAGTAGCAGCCTACTGAAACTGCTCTCTTTATTCTAAATATCGTCAGCACCTGTGTGAACTCTCTGTGCACAACTAATCAAGTAGTTCTCAACCTCTAAAAGAGGTCAATAGATTGATTTTGATACCAAGCATGGATCGAGGAGGCCGCCACCAACAACCTCAGCAAGGACTAGGACAAGGAAGAGGCCGTGGTAGAGGTAGAGGGGCCCCTGTCAGGGGACGTGGCATTCGTGTAAGATGCTCTAATGAAATTAGGGCAACAGTCATTGATCACGTAGTCAATCATGACCCCTCCATGAGAGAGGCTGGCCAAAGGGTTCAGCCAAACCTAAGCCGACATACTGTCGCAGCAATTGTTTGTTCGTTCGGCAATGACAATGACACTTTGCTGGCCTTTACAGTCAATTTACTGTGCTGTGTTTCATTGTATTTGCACTCTTGGCAACAACCCTTTCTATACTTTTGTAAAAAGTGTGTTGCCACAATACAATGTAGTATTGTAGTTTCACTAAAGTAATTTACAACATATACGGTAGAATTCTGATTACTGTATATTTACAGTATTTACAGCCTATTGCATTATTTTTACAGAATCAACACACTGGCCCACACTGGTGGTAGGGGGAGAATGTTCACTGCAGAACAGATTTGACCTTTTTACTGTATATTGAAACCTGTCATTTTGACTTCTTACAGTATCCAATGTAATGTGGACAAATGACAATACATATTTTTGTGTCAGAATCTTTGTCGTTTTGTTTGATTCAGAGCTAGAGGAAAGATATATATATATATATATATATATATATATATATATATACACGTATATATAAATAATATTCTAGAGATAGAGGAAAGATTTGCCATGATAATAGAGAATAGAAAATAATAGAATAGAGATCAGATCATTCATTCATTCCCATCCCTCTTTTTGATGTATCCTTCATCCTTCCTTTCAGGGAGAACAGCAAGCTCTACATGGAGATGCTCCGGAATGCAGGAGCACACCTGGAATCGTACACAGGAGGCCACTGATTGGTTAATTGAAACCTTCGTTCATCATCAGATTTGGACATGTTTTGTTATACATTAAGAATTACTGTAATGACATCATTCTTATTTAAGTATTTTATGAATGGTTTTATGTATTGGACTTTATTGTAGTGGTTTGTTTATAAATAATGATTGATTGATATTCAATAGACTAACGAGTCTAAGTTGGATCACCTTAGACTAAATTATGATAAACATTCTCTGTATAAAAAATGAGAAGATTGTTCAGTTTTGGGGTTAAGTCCTTTTGTGGAAGTCTCTCAGTGATTCTCATTCAGATTTATGATTTATTTTTCTATAACATAATCCCATTTTCAGTGCAAAGACAATTCCAATCTGATTCTTACCTGAACTGTAATGTGCCACTTAGTGAATGTTTTCACTTGTTTCTTAAACGAGTATTAGTAAGTGACTTACCAGGTTTCCTGCAAATAAATAAACAAACACTCATTTACATTGATGTCTGTGGCAAATCTTCATTATTAAATAGATAAACAAACACTAATTTACATTGATGTCTGTTGATGTCTGTGGCAAATCTTCATTATTGCCATCTGTCTCCTTAGCCATCCAATCTCTTGCTCTCTAATTTGCAGGAGAAATGATGAAGACAACTCTCTCTCTTCTTTGGCAAAGCCTTGGGTTTTTGCAACATTTAATGTTTTTCCTAGATTTAATATCTACTTCTCCACCGCCAGAGAAATGAACTGGTAGCTATTTATATCTCAACTGGAATAGAAATGTACCCGTAGTTATTTATGACATAACTGGAATACGATTGTCTTCATTCGTTTTCCACCTCTGATCCAAACGGGATGTTAACTTTCCGGTGGAGATAGGAGAGAGGGAGTTTGTGTGTGTTTATGTGTGCGTGTGTGTGTGCGTGTGTCTGTGTGAACAGACGGTAGAGGACCACTGGGGGTGTGGATGCAAGAGAGCGACAGAGCAGCAGCATCCATCTTTGCCCGTACTGTAGGCTAAGTACCCCACCACAAATTAGCTTTGCTTCCGCGACATCTTACCAAATCTAAACTTACGAATTAATTGTATGATCGTTGGCGTAAGTACCATAATTACTGGACAGTCTACGCAGGATTTATTTACGTGGATTTGTTTATGTTTGCGTTGAAACCCTGTCTTGGAGTCGTTTATAAATAAACGTCAGCGGTAAGTAGTGATTACGGCATCGTCATAGCGTGAAGATATGTGTGCAGTTTTTATTTTTGGAAGGATAACTTTACGGCTACGTCCAGAGATTCATGTTTTAGCCTTTTGTAATTCATATTACTTGAATATTTTTTTCCGAGATATATAGAAACGAGATGGTTTCTGTCTTTGTCGAGCTCCTTCATAAATAAAAGATGAAAAATGTTCATGTTGTGTGTGTGTGAGAGAGAGAGAGAGAAGGGGGGGGGGGGGGAGAGGGGAGAGAGAGAGCGATGAGGGGGTAGGGTGAGAGAGAGAGAGAGCTTTTCTGTTTCTGTGACTTAAATGCCATCCACAAACTTACGGGTACCGCACATAGATGGATACAAATGGATGCAAATAAATGGATGAATACTATGAGAGTAAAGGTCTCTCCCTCTCTCCAAGTCCTGTAATCTCTCTATTATTCTCTCTGGTCTTCCTCCATGTCTCTCACTTTACAGCTCAAAACCAACTTACCCCAACCCAACATCTATGGATCTCTCTGTGTGTCTGTCTGCTCATCTGCCAACTTACCCTAACCCAACATCTATGGATTTGTCTGTTTGTGTGTCTGTCTGCTCATCTGTCTGTCTGCTCATCTGTCTGTCTGTCTGCTCATCTGTGTGTCTGCTCATCTGTCTGTGTGTCTGTCTGCTCATCTGTCTGTCTGTCCACCAACCACCCTATTTTCCTATTTCCCCACGCACCCATACAGTTGAGTGGAACTCTATTCATTCGGTAACCTAATCTCCATATGTTCGTGTTTGTGCTGAAAATGACAATGTTCTTGAATGTGTGTCTTATTAACCACATCCACCTGCTTACACAGGCCTTTGCCCATGTATATGAGAGATAGTAATACCGTGTGTGTGTGTGTGTGTGTGTGTGTGTGTGCAGTCATGTCTAACCGAGGGCCCAGCTATGGTCTCAGTCGTGAAGTCCAGCAGAAGATCGACCAGAAGTACGACCCGGAGCTCGAGACCCGGCTGGTGGACTGGATCATCAGTCAGCTGACCAATGGGAGCGCGGCGTCCGGGGTGGAGAAACCATCGCCAGGGAAACAGAGTTTTCAGGAGTGGCTGATGGATGGCACCGTGAGTTCCCCTTTGGGTGGAGCGTTACCATGGAAACAGGCTCTTGTAGA
>NC_045159.1:5718511-5738511 GCF_900700415.2 Clupea harengus | reverse complement strand
ACTGATGTCACGATGATGCTCTGTTGCCAAATTTGCCATAAAAGTGTCTTGGCAGCAACAGCAATCTAAAAATCACTGTTTAATCTGTTTGTTTTAGTAGAGTATGGTTTAATCAGGTTTAATCTGAATGTGTGTGTGCGTGCGTGCGTTTGTGTGTGTTTGCTTGAACAAGTGTTGCATGATAACAAATCTCCAACGTGTGTGTGTGTGTGTGTGTTTGCTTGAACTAGTGCTGCATGATGATCAATCTCCAACATGTGTGTGTGTGTGTGTGTGTGGGTGTGTGTTTGCTTGAACAAGTGATGCATGATGATCAATCTCCAACGTGTGTGTGTGTGTGTGTGTGTGTGTGTGTGTGTGTGTGTGTGTGTGTGTGTGTGAGAGAGTGTGCCTGTGTGTGTGTTTGCTTGAACTAGTGTTGCATGATGACCAATCTCCAACATGTGGCCATTAAGGCTGATGACCCTATAAAGAAACCTCTCAAAGATACTGTGACTCTCATCACAAATAAGCTGCATTATTGACGAGACAATCTGAACTGTATGCACAATCCAAATTATATAGTATATATATAAGCCAAACATGAAGTATTGCGAGTTCTATAAGTATTACTAAGAAATAAGAACTTCAAAGCTGGTATCATTATTTGTGTTCATTTGAATTTTAGACTGAAATGATAAGATGGCGTTGCTGTGGAAAGGGTTTTTGTAAGAGTATACACATGTACTATCCACCATGAAGAAGCAATAAAGTTTGTTTAACACGACAGAGAACACCTCAGAGGGACTGGTCTTCTTCTTCTTCTTCTGTAGAGTTTAATGGTGGTTTACAAGCTACGTGTATTACCGCCATCTACTGGACTGAGGTGCAGTTCATTGGGGATCTTTAAAGAAAATTGAATTAAAATAAAATATAAAAATAAAATATAACAAAACCAGTATAACCAAATAAATCAAAACAAAACAAGAGTTCTAAATCCTAATCGCTAATTGTGTTTCTTTAATAAATGACAGGGACAGGTCAACATCCTTTTCTCCTTATGGCCGTAAAACACACCTGATATCATCATTATAAAACACACCTGATATCATCATGACAGATATAAAACACACCTGATATTATCATGACAGATATAAAACACACCTGATATTATCATTAGTATATAAAACACACCTGATATTATCATTTTAAAACACACCTGATATTATCATTATAAAATACACCTGATATTATCATTATAAAACACACCTGATATTATCATTAGTATATAAAACACACCTGATATTATCATGACAGATATAAAACACACCTGATATTATCATGACAGACATAAAACACACCTGATATAATCATTAAGATATAAAACACACCTGATATTATCACAGTGTTTCCCCTACCATTATATTAGGGGGGCGCCCCGCCCCCCCCAACGGCACCCCCCGCCCCCCCTGGAAGGTCAAGTTAATTTTGTTCAATTTTATTTTCTATAAAGCGCCAGATCACAACGGAAGTAATTTAAGGTCACCTTTCCTATAGAACATGTCTATAGCTTGTTCTTTTATTAAACAACATAAATAGCCTTATGTTATTCATCTTATTTACACGACGGCATGTCATTTTTGTCTCTACATGGTCGCGCGTTTACAATTCTCCTCTGCTCTCTGTATCGCGCACGGCGCACAAACACACAGACACGTGCGCGCACACACAGGTGATGAGCACACTCCCACCAGCGGACAGAATTGGGCTTAAGAATCAGTGCACAGCTACGGACACTTTTAAGCTTTTAAGAACACATTTCCAGGCGTTCATCTTTTCTTAGGTTGGTCTTTCGAAGTCCGTAAGAAGACACTTAAGAAAATGTTCGAGAATGAGGCCCAATGAGAATGGCTACACCAGACGTGGAAACAGAAAGTATGCCCAGGTCCGCACCGAAAATTCAAAAATAGATCTAGCTTGCGTTTTTTATCATTTTCCGCGAGTTGGGCGTGGCCTTTTTTACATAGAGTCTGGTAATAAATCTATAAAATGTAATGACAATTATTTATTTTGCTGTGAATAATGAAGGAAGCAATAAATCCGATTATTTTCCAAACCCTCGAGAGCTGCCATGGAGATTTAACGTTACTTTCTGTTTGAAGATAAGGTAGCAGCTAGTGTTGAAGAATGGATGACTTTAAATTTGACGACTTTCAATTAATATATGAAATTGAACAACATCAACACCTTTACGGATAAAATAAATAAACAAGGATAGCAAAAACAGATTGATAAGCATAGAATGAGAACGGCAGAAACGCAAGCAGGACGTCAGATGACGAGACAGATCACAGTGACACAGGCTGGTTTTTTTTTGTCATATGTGAAGGCTGAGACATTCATAACATTTTATTCAGTCTTACTGATGGTCCCTTTGTAATGCCAACAGGTGCACTTCGTTGTGGACAGTGGCGTATCTAGCCCTATTTAAATTGTTTTACATTTTTGAGATCGTCAAATTCACACCTAACAACCAATTTAGTGGAATTATTTTGTTTATTTTTTAGAGTTAGAAATAAAATAGTCTCGAGTAGCACAGGAATCCCGCCTGTTTGAGACTGTGGCGGCTCTGTTTGGTCGTGAGTGAGCGAGCCTCGCGAGCAGGCAGACAGGTGATAACGTCTAGTAGTAAACAGACTGGGAGCGACTGTCCGACCCAAGCTGGTGAAATCTGCCATAGTCAGCTGTGCTATAGCACATGAAGTTTAAAATATTAAAAGAAACGAAATGGTTAAATCATCACGAGATAATATTAGATGTCATGGCTCTCTTTTATCATGCCGGTTCATTGATCCTGTGGGTATGCTACCCTACTCAGTAGCTCCGCCAGCTATAACTAGCTAGTGAACTCTAGCCTATAACGTTAACCTACTCACTTGAGCTGCAAATCCCTACCATGCTACAGTATAATTAACACCTATCTCAGCAGATGTCTTCAATATGTTTATTGTTGTGCCATGTTTTAAATCTAAATGTGTTAATTTCTCTTCCTAAAACCCACTAGAGGACACTATTTAAAAGGATATTTTCCAAAAATTCTTATGGTGGAGCATGCCCCCAAACCCAAAAGTGGGAACCTAGATTCACCTCTGGTTGTGGATAAGTAAAGCCTATTTTGCTACATATTTGTAGTCCTGGTAATCTTTTGTTTGGCATATTGGCGAGGTTATTTAGAGGACCATTTCTCAATGGTTTTGTTCTTGATGAATGTTCTTGTTTGTTTATTAAATCAGTTATTTTTCAACAAATAACACAATTAAGATTACAAAGAGGAAAATTCGCAACTTTTTATCGCAACTTTCACTTCCTCCGGCAATTTCATCGCAACAAACTCCTAAAAACACAACAACTTTCATCGGAAAAGCTCCCGCGAAATCACGAATTTTAGGCCGCAACTATCTAAAAAAAAATGTCCCTCCTGATATTATCATGACAGATATAAAACACACCTGATATTATCATTAGTATATAAAACACACCTGATATTATCATTAGTATATAAAACACACCTGATATTATCATTAAGATATAAAACACACCTGATATTATCATAGGGATATAAAACACACCTGATATTATCATTAGTATATAAAACACACCTGATATTATCATGACAGATATAAAACACACCTGATATTATCATGACAGATATAAAACACAACTGATATTATCATTATAAAACACACCTGATATTCATTATAAAACACACCTGATTTTATCATGACAGGTATAAAACACACCTGATATTATCATTAGTATATAAAACACACCTGATATTATCATGACAGATAGAAAACACACCTGATTCTAAATCCTAATCGCTAATTGTGTTTCTTTAATAAATGACAGGGACAGGTCAACATCCTTTTCTCCTTATGGCCGTAAAACACACCTGATATTATCATTATAAAACACACCTGATATTATCATTATAAAACACACCTGATAGTATCATTAGTATATAAAACACACCTGATATTATCATGACAGATATAAAACACACCTGTTATCATTATAAAACACACCTGATATTATCATTAGGGTATAAAACACACCTGATATTATCATTATAAAACACACCTGATATTATCATAACAGACATAAAACACACCTGGGGTACGTTCGTCGTAGAGTTGAAGCTAAGTTAATCAATTGGCCTTTTAGCCCGTTAAGATTAGCGAGCTGATTGAGAACAGCAAATATCGGTTCGTTAACGGCTGACCCGCATCCTAATCATGTGGTTAATTTCAAGCAGGCTAAAGTTATCATGGCATTTGCGCGTGCACTTCCTACTTCAAAAGGCAGGAAAGGTCGATTACCAAAACCATGATTTTCTAACGGTATAATTGTTCTAAACTCAAAGAAAAGGGCTCTTTTTTTCTCCGCTGGCGAGTAGGAGATGAACATGAACGCTTATGAAGAATACAAGACCATAATCATGGCAAAATTCAACACCACCACCGCTGTGAGAGCAAGGTGTGTTGGGGTGTTTATAGGGTGATATCTAGGGGTGGGGAAAAAAATCGATTTTTCGATTTCTCTCGATTCTCTCTAGAACGATTCTGTCTCGATTCAGAAAAGTTCATAATCGATTTTTGAATAAAAAAAATATAAAAAAAAATAATATTTTACACATTCATTTTGTGTTGAAATGCAAGCTGCATCGATTATTGCATTGTTCATAGAAAGTCATAATTGTAACAAGGAAAAACTTTTTCTCTAATAAAAAAATAGATCTGTTGATTTTCTTTAATTATCAAACACAAAGTAGGAAGTGATTTGAGACTCTGAGTAGCAAACTCAAATGTTTTAAAAATTGAGATGCATCGATAATCGTTTTATCGGTTTAGAATCGAGAATCGGTTTTGAATCGAATCGTTGACCTCTGAATCGGAATCGAATCGAATCGTGAGGTGCCAAGAGATTCCCACCCCTAGTGATATCTATATATGAATCCCTGACCACAAGTGTCAGCTGGTACAGAGGTTTCGTCTACCGATTTGAATCTGCATGGTTGCTAGTTCAAATCCCCTCACCTCCTTCCTCAATGAAGTTTTACATTTCCTTGGAAGTCGCTTTGAATAAAAGCGTCTGTTAAATGACTAAATGTATTAATAACAAATGCAATAAATTGAAGCAGCGAAAATAAATTGGCTGTATTTCTCTCTATTCTTATCATGAGTCCACCGTAATCATTTTCTACAATAATGATATGCTATGCTGTACTAATAACACATATAATTATGAGTGCTTTGTTCTCCGCATCACCGACACTACAAAAATGTACCACTCGCAAAAAAGCGCAAGACAGTCAATGTTCGACTGTGGTGTTTGCAATAAATGACTCGAGAAGGTCTTGTAAATTAATGATTCCTTGTCGGCTGAATCGGTAGCGCTCATACAAGAATAATGGATCTTGGCGATCGCAAAGAACTCTCTCCCTCCGCTAATCTAACTCTAATATCAGTCCTTGGTCAATGGGATCCCTCCTTTTTCCGGGGGTGTGGCAAGCTTATCCAGCTACACTTAAGTTAGCCTGCCCTGGAGCAGGTTAGTGCTAATCGATATGTAACTATGGTGATTTATCAAAAGTTGCTTCCACGAACCAAAAAGAGGGGCGTTTTTTATCTTAGCCTGAAAATTAGCTCGCTAAACCGTTTAGCGAGCTACGACGAATACCCCCCGATATAATCATTAAGATATAAAACACACCTGATATTATCATTATAAAACACACCTGATATTATCAATAGGATATGAAACACACCTGATATTATCATTAAGATATAAAACACACCTGGTATTATCATGACAGATATAAAACACACCTGATATTATCATGACAGATATAAAACACACCTGATATTATCATTATAAAACACACCTGATATTATCATGACGGATATAAAACACACCTGATATTATCATTAAGATATAAAACACACCTGATATTATCATGACAGACATAAAACACACCTGATATTATCATGACAGATATAAAACACACCTGATATTATCATAGGGATATAAAACACACCTGATATTATCATAGGGATATAAAACACACCTGATATCATTAGTATATAAAACACACCTGATATTATCATGACAGATATAAAACACACCTGATATTATCATGACAGATATAAAACACAACTGATATTATCATTATAAAACACACCTGATATTCATTATAAAACACACCTAATTTTATCATGACAGATATAAAACACACCTGATATTATCATGACAGATAGAAAACACACCTGATATTATCATGACCAGTGGCGGCTGGTGATTTATTTTTTGGGGGGGGCGCAATCATAGACATATGTAGGAGCCATTTCTATCCACCTTTAGTTACTTATTTTAGCCACTTGGGGGAGTATTGCACTGGGTGTGGCACGTCACTGGGAATTGGGTATATTTACAGGTGTGATTGATCAATTAGGGAAAGGTGTGGATGGCGCGGAACACACGGTTCTTACCGTCGCTCTGAAACCCACTTCACCGACAGCATCTTGTTAATAGGCAAACAGCACTGGGTGAAAGGACCAATTTTATGTCAAATTTATACCATTATAATAAACGGGAACACCACCCAAAGAGAGTTCATGCCTGGACTAAGGATTATTGCAACACGTTGGGAACACTTTGCCGTCCACACTGAGGCTAATAGGATAGCCTCCACAACATATATAGACTATAGGCGCAGTTGGGCAGTGCGGTTTAAATAGCACTCCACAATGAGAAAACAAAAACACAAGAGAGGTTTTGAGTAGAATATATTAAAAAACAAAATATTTATTTCATGAAAACACAGTGCTCAACACTGTCCAATAACAACTCTCAACAAACTGTAAAATTGGGCATGAGAGGTTTAGAGCAGAATGGTTTAAGAAACATTGGGTTGGGTTCCAGAGGTTTAAATATTGGGTAGTAGAGGTTTAGAGTAGACTAGATTCAGAAACATTGTGTACAAGTTTAAAACAGAGTAGATAAAAAAAAAAAAAAAAACACAGGGTGTAGAGGTTTAGAGCAGAATAGAGTGAGAAAGACTGAATGATACCAGTAGTTTAGAACAGAATAGATTCAGAAATACTGGATTATACTAGAGCAGAGGTCTTCAACCGGGGGTCCGCGACCCCCAGGGGGTCCGCGGAGGTACTGCAGGGGGTCCGCCAAATTATTTCATCTGAAGCATTTTTTCCCTCTTCCAAAAATTAAAAACGTCCAAAAGACTACATAAACATAAGCAGAACGTAAAAATTGCTTTCTATTCCTTAAAAATAATACATAGGCTACTGTGGTGTCCGATCACAATTACCGTGAGGTACCAGAAAATGTCGAAGTGGAGACAGCCGATTGTAGAGTATTTCAGTAAGGTTTATTGAAGATGCTAAACAACAATATGAGAATGAATTCGAAGACGCTCTGACCAAAATATCTCCCGCTTAGGCATTTAAACCTAACACTAACACTCCCCCTAATGCCTCCATTAGCTGACTGCTCAACCAATGAAACCTATGACCTCCCCGTTGACTCCACCAATCAGAAACCTATCATAGTACCTCGAAGACCCAGCCTTTATTTATCATAAGACAAAGCAGCCCCGTCTTCCCATTCAAATAATACTCCTAACCCCTTTGTTTTATACTGAATTAGATAAACCCATATTAAACCTACTCATTTACTACTAACATTCCTACATAATTCCCCCTTTGTGTCTGATCAATGTCCCCATAACTATCATGCACACACTATCAATTTACTACGTGATAAAGCAAACATTTGACATCCTGTACATCAAAACTAGTTACCATTATGTTAAACATTCATACATTCCATCTAACCCAAATATTACTACCCCCATATCACACAAAACAGTCTCACTAGGGTGGTCCTAGATGAGCACACAGTAATATTTACAATTTTGTACATTTGATACAGTTTCCATATCCTTTATTATCATTGAATGTAACCATTTTTGTGTCCATGTTCTGGTGTTCCTGAATCCTGAGGTGCAACGCCCTTTATCTCACAGATGGGAGCAAAAACCTTCTTATTTTAAGGTGAAAACTGAACCCATTGCCCTGTCCAGTACAGCGACACCTGCATTCCGCAGGCTGCGAGTAGCAACCCTGCCCCTCTGAACACCAGAGTCCAACTGTATCATTGTGTAGAAAGTTCCATAGAAAACATCTCCCCATCATTCCCACCGATGTGATCTTTAACTCATCCACGAGTCTGCCCAAAAAGTCAGAGGTTACCAGCACTTGACTCCGGCATATCCGTTGTGGTTCCTAGACGCCTGTGATCCGGTCGTCCAGATCCCACGAATCCATGAGGGGGCCTGGTTCGCCCCGGTCTCGTCATCCTCGCTCATTCCATCGATATTCCATCTGTAGATCCTGGCTCCAATAGTTGCGGCATCTCCATGGCAACCTCCCTTTCGTATTCCGTAATCAGACCTTCCGCTGCCCCCTCTCCATCCACCACCAAAGACACTTGAGGTAGCTGCGACGTCACTGCCCGAACTGCAAGAGACTTACAACAAGGAAGCACACAACACACAACCAAGCAGAACACTAATAATGTAACCCCTATTATTATGGCCACTGTAGTTAACCACGCTCCCCACTGCAATCCAAAGATACTCTGAAGCCAACCTGTAAGCGCAGAATCACCCCCATTCTGCCCAGCATTGCTTGCAAGTTCATTCCGGAGGTACTTCAGCTTGTTCATTGCCCTTGTAAAATCCCCCTCCGGAGATGTATTATTAGGGATAAAGGTACAACAATAGCTTCCGAATTTGACACACACTCCACCCTCCTTGGCCAATATCCAATCCAGTGCCATTCTATTCTGTAATGCCATCCTGGAGGTAGCATCTAACTGCTCCCCCAGTGCCCTAAGGGCATCTGTAGTATGATTAATAAACCTTTGCTGGTTATAGTAAATATAATTAATCCAATCCGCATTCTTGTTAACAGTTACATACGGAATCAGAGATTCTAACCCTGTCCAAATCTCATTACGTGCCTTATACCTTTCTGGAATTCCTCTAGGCTATCCGATGGCATCTAAATATCCACCATACTCATAATCCTTCACCCCTGTCTCTCTTCCGTCTCCCGCTGATCTCTTTCTCCTAGAGGAACTCCCTGGGAACCCACTACCCTCAACACTGTTCACCCCGGTAATTTCCCCATCCATAATGACAGTTCGCTGCATCATAGTCACCCTTGCACACCTACCCCTCCAATGTTCGGGTAACGTATTCCTCACGCCCCATTCTCTCCCACAGGCCCACCATATATCCGCTAATGGAACATTCTGAATGGACTCTGCAAACACTCTCCCAAACGGAGCCTGCCTACCTGAATCTATGTATTTATCCCTGGTGCTACAATTTTGCGAACTAACATTACACAGCAATGGTGCTAGTCCTCTTAATTCCCATTGCTGCTTATAAAATGGTTTTCCCAGCTTCGGGTAGAACGGACCAACCATCCTCAAGGCCTCTGATGTCTTACAATCAGGAGACCGGATCCATACATCTCCTCCTTCCAGGGCTCCCTGCTCCGCGGTGCTGAAACATAAATTAACCCCAGACAAACCACCACCACTATACTTGCCACCATTGTCACGACCGCGTTCCTCCATCTCTCCGGCCGGTTTTCCCGGTCCAGAACAATCCGGACCCTCACCCTCCTTTGTGAGGCCAATCCCGGCCCGGTCTGTTCCAGGACCTCCACCGGTCCCTTGCTCAGGTCTAGCTGCTCCAAGAGCATGTCCTCCATCCTGTCTCTCGTTGCTGAGCTGAGCTACCTTGTCATCGCCTGGTTTTAATGCTCTGCAACAGAAATTGAGGTGATACCAGACACTTGACCCTTGCACTCTTACCGCCGTCGGGGTAACGTGTGTCACCCTGTAAGGCCCTTCCCGTCGTGGATGGAGGCTCTTCCGTCTGAACACCTTCACGTACACCCAGTCTCCAGGCTGAACCAATCCCGCCGTATCCACCTGTGGATTGCTTACTGGTTCCCGTTCTTTTGCCTGGGCATAAATAGTCTTATGAATCAAAGACAACTGTTGTACATAACACCGAATTTCTCTTTGAAGGTGTTCCAATGGTGGGCCCTTGTCATCACCTCTAATACGGGGGGTCGGCATGACCCGTCCCGTAAGCATCTCATGAGGTGTAAGATGTGTGGTGCGGTTTTTCTGTGACCTCATATGCATCAATGCAATTGGCAGCGCATCCAGCCAATTAAGGTTAGATGATGCGCATATTTTTGCAATCTTACCCTTCAGAACACCGTTTGCCCGCTCGACCATGCCCTGGCTCTGGGGATGATGGATGCATCCCAACCTTCTCTTTATCCCCAGTGCCTGCATTATCTTGGCCCATGTCTTTTCCACGAATGCCTTCCCATTATCACTGGACACTACTTCTGGAATACCAAACCTGGGCAGGATTTCACGTGTGAAAAATTTTATCACAGTCTCAGAATCCGGTCCCGGACTCGGGCACGCCTCTACCCAACGCGAAAACCTGTCCACCACCACCAACACATATCTGTGCTTTCTAATGGTCTTTCCCATGTCAATATAATCAATCACAAGATGTTTGAATGGACCTTCCGGCATTGGAAAGTGCCCCAGAGGTTTAGTTGCTATCCCCTGCCTGACATTATAGGTATTACACACATAACACTGTGCTAATTTATTATCTATAATCTCCTGCATGTACGGCGACCAAAATCCCTCATCCAAAATCTTCCTCCTTACTTCCCCCCTTGCACAATGATCCAAATCATGTGCATCAGTTATTAACAGAGCCAATAACACGTGAGGAGCGATCATGCGGCCGCAATGACTTCTCCACACTTTATCACGCCCGCGATGTGCCCCTCTTGCCACCCACTTATCTTTCTCCCACGGAGTAGCTTCCTCCTGCATGTTAATAATGTCCGCAAGACCTAAGTGTGGCTGTATATTAATTACTGGTCCCTGAGTGATCGGCTGCCATTGTTCACATGGTTTATCAAAACACAAAGCACACTCCCCCCTTTGGCACATAGCACAACAGAGAGGTTCACGATGATGTAAATGTCCTGGTGCATAAAATAAACTGCACCACTTACAACCAACTGTAGATGAATCACTGTAAGGACAAGCAGACGGACACTGTACTGACTTCCCATGACTTTTCCCCTTAGCTAATAGAATGCTGTGTGGTGCCCCGTTCCTCTGGGGGCAATCCACCACCCGTGATTGTAAAGCTGCTGTCTTTGCCACCTCATCAGCTTTGGCATTACCTAATGTGACATAATCAGTACCCTTTTTATGAGCTCTACATTTACAAATAGCCAGGCGCTTAGGGCGCATCATAGCTGCCAACAGTAATTGAATTTGTTCCTGATGTTGGATCGGAGACCCATCTGACCTCTTAAACCCTCGTTGTTTCCACTGAGCCCCGTACACATGACACACATTATGGCTATACGCACTGTCGGTATGAATGGTGGCTTCCATCCCTTCCGCCAGACTACAAGCCTCAGTCAATGCCTTAAGTTCAGCCAGCTGAGCTGAACATGGTTGCTCACAAGGGATACACATTACTGTATTGAATTCCCCTGATTCTGCCATCTGTACTACACTGAACCCAGCATGCGTTTTGTTATCATAGTTGTGACTGGACCCATCTACAAAGTAAACCACTTCCCCATTTTTCAAAGGCTCACTCTCCAAATCAGGTCTCAGTTTTGAAAAAGCAACTGAGTCCGCAACACAATCATGTGGACTTCCATCATATTCCAATGGAACTCGATCCGCAGGATTGTTCACAGAGTCACAACTTTTCACTGTCATGTCTGGGCAAAATGTTAAATCATAGTACTTCAGCTGCCGCTGTGCAGTGAGACAAAACCTCCCTTTGTCCATCAACTGAGAAATAGCATGACTAGTATAAATATTCACCGGCCACCCCATAGTTATACCTGAAGCCTTAACAGCCTTGGAACAGTAGTATGCAATGATTTGCTTTGTCTTCCCTTGACATTGTGCCTGCATTAATATCCCCGTCATGTACGCGTCACGTCCTGTTTCCTTTTTCACTGAAACATATAGAGCAAAAGGTTTTGTGTAATCTGGCAAGACCAAAGCTGGGGCGCGCTGTAATTCACACTTAATGAGGTTAAATGCTTCTTCCCCATCTATGGTCCATGCCAACCGGTTTGTCAATTTCTCAGATCCAGCTTTCGCAATCAAAGCACGGAGTGGAGCAATCTTCTGCTCATGACACTCAATCCATTCACTGCTAAAACCTATGAGTCCTATAAAAGACATCATATGTCTAACTGTCTGAGGTTTAGGAGCTGCAATCAAAGCCTGGATGTGGTCAGGTGCTATACCCTTCTCTCCCTGAGAAATCAGTCTACCAAGATACGTAACCTGAGATTCGGCAAACTGCAACTTTTTACGGGACACCTTATGACCCCCTTCCGCCAGTGCTTGTAACACTGCAATGGTATCTTGTTCACATGTGTGTACATCTGGTCCACATATCAATAAATCATCTACATACTGCAGGATTGTACTCCTGCACACCAGGTGTTTCAAATCATTGCGAATGGCTTGGTTGAACACATGCGGACTATGCTTAAATCCCTGTGGCATCCTGGTGTATCTGTATGTTTGACCCATATATTGAAATGCAAATAGCTCCCTGCTCTTTTCTGCCAAAGGAATAGAGAAGAAAGCCTGGGTAGCATCAATTACACTAAACACGGTTGCGTCTGATGGTATATTTGTTAACAGAGTGTGTGGATTAGGCACATCTGCCGGCCAGTCTTCCACAACTGCATTAACACAACGCAAATCCTGCACCATTCTCCATCTAACCCTGTCTGCCTTTAGAACGGGATAAATGGGTGTGTTACACCTAGCAAACGGCACCTTCTCCAAAACACCAGCTTGCAGTAACCCTTCTATCGTGCCCTGGACACCAGCTGCTGCTTCCGGAGAAATGGGGTATTGCTTCTGAAATGGCAGCTTTGCCCCGGTTTGATTCTAAACTCCAAGGGACTCACCGACTTCACCAGCCCTATATCAAAGTCTCCTGTGGCCCACACCTGGTCTGGCACAGCTTTCAAAACACCATTCTTGTGAACCTCTGTCCCTTCTTGTAAAATCATCATTTTCCACTTTCTCACCCCCTCACTTGTCTTCTCACCTTCCTTATACATCAGTCTCTCGGTGTCATTCAGAGGCCTGTGTAAATCAACATTCCAACACTTGTACCCAATACCTTCATACCTGCCATACAAACAATATGGATTCCCATAAGGACAATCCGCAGTGTACTCCTCCTCTTGGCATTCACCATCACTAACTGTGACTACTTGAGGCTCCCCCGTTAAGCGAGATGAGTGTTTGATTCGCATCAAAGTGCCATCCTGTGACAACTCCACATCACCTTTTCCTAATTCCTTCGCAAGCAGCCACTTGCTGACACTGGCTCTCTCCATCATCCTACCCACATCTCTTGTTCTGAAACCTAATCCCACTTTAAGTGTGATGTGTGGTATTATGCCTCCCAAATCACGTGCCACAATATGCAATGGTGAATCCATCCTAATTGGTACTGCCACCCCTTCAGGTCCCACAATTATGCCCCTGGCCTGTAGCTCGACCTGAGTTCTTCCATTCAATGCCTCTCTCCACATCTTATCACTTACTCCATTTCCTTCTATTCCTGTAACATCTTCCACCATGATAGTGCAATGAGTTGGACACCTAGGCTTTCTGAGGCCTGCATGCCACCTGTTTATCAGAGGACCCCACTCACCCAGATCTTATCCTCCCACTCCAATCCAAACAGACCTAACCAGTAAATCTGCCTAAACTGGGATGTGATGAGTGTTTGTGGAGCCATTATACTGTGTGATGATTGGTTGAACAAAGACAAGCCTGCCGGAGTACACTCAATCTGAACTCCCATACGACATAACGCATCACGTCCATTTAAATTAATGGGAGTGTGATCTGAAATTAACACCGGCATTCTTATTTCTCTTCCATCCATCTGAATCAATACTGGGTCTGAAAAGGGAATAATCTGAATTTGTCCTGAGAATCCGACGGTCTTTGCCACCTTACCTGTGCTAGACAGGGGGAGATGTCGGGTGTCTGCTGTACATATACACGTAAAAGTTGCCCCCGTGTCTATCATTCATTAACAGTTTGACCCTCAATCTGAACTTCCATAACCGGTTCCTTATCAGCCTGTTTTGACAACACAAACAAGCTGATTATCCCCTCCGGATTCTCTAGGCATCTTCAATAATGTGGTCCTCTAACGGAGAAACAAGCCCAACCTGCTCTCCCATCTGAGGTTGTATTTCTACCTGTCCACTTACAACCTCTGCTGGCAATCTCTGCTTATATGCCCCGCCTGGCCACATAACCAGCACTCCAATGACCCATCTCTGAAATTCATATTTTCGGGCTTGCCATACCTCGGCCTCTTCCTCTGCCTGCTCCACCCCCTCTGTGCCTACCCTGCATGTATCCCCACTGAGGCTGTGAATACGGTTGAGCCGGCTGATTCCAATACGGTTGTCTACCCATTTGTTGTGGGGGATGGGGGCCTTGTGTTTGCTGAAAGGTGTTGGCTGCTGAACGCCAATGGCTCAGACCCTGAATTTGCATATAGCTTTGTCTCACATCCTGCTTGGGTGATTGGGCATGTTCACCAAGCTGAGGGGCCTGAATGCACCCTTTTTAAAGCCCTTGTCAGTGTCTAATTGATTCTGAACCACCTTTCTCTGCCGTTCCGTGTCCTGTTTTTCCAAACTTAAGTCTGTCTTCCTCTGCACATTTACAAAATGAGTGACAATATCTCTAAACTCTGTTTCGTCATAGACCCAATTCGGTGCTCATCCTCTAATCTATTTCTGGCTGACAATGGAAGGGCTTCTATTATGGCCTTCCTCATCATATGTCTAACCATTAAATTACTCTCTGGGTCTGTTTCCATCCTCATTCGCCAGTCTGCTTCCACCCTCTCAACAAACACAGCAGGATTCTCGTCTGCTTTGATCTTATCTACCGACATACTTGCCAAAGAGAAGGCATTCGGGTATGTGTCTCGTAAGCACCTCCACACCTGATTCCTATAAGTATCAAATGCCAATTCATCTGCCAGTGAATTACCCATTAGCCCTCCAAGTGCCACTTTATTAAGAATGGCAGTGGTGGTCTCCTTAGTAAGGATACGACTCAACAATGATTTTACATCCCCAACGGCTAACCTCTTTCCTTCCATCTCTGATTCCAGTTTCCCTATCCAAACTCCAGCTCCTTCTTGCAGAATAGGAAGCCTGGATATCAATCCGTCTAAGTCCGTATGACCCCACGGTTGGTAATGCGTTACATTGCCTTTATGGAGTAGAGGCATCATCACCTCTACCTCTGTGACTGGTGCCTGTATCCCTTCTCTCTCTCTTTCTCTCTCCTCATTCCTTATCAACACATGTTCCAACTGCTTGATTTTTTCCTTCATTCTCCTCATCTCCTTATTCTCTCTCCCTACTTCCTTCAAAAACCTCCTTCTTAGAAAAAACAGTGACTGGGCATTGTTCTCTAATCACCAAATCATCCCAGTCCTCAGAGTCACTGCCCTCTCTGCACCTTGTCACACTCTCTTCCTGTTCCTCTCTCTGTGTAACCCTTCTTTTAAATGGCTTCTGTGAAGACCTCCACCCCCAGTCCTTTGACCTTACTGGGGCCATGCTTTTTGCCTGTGCTAAGCCATCCTCCTCTTCTTCCTCATTCTCAACTTCTTCCCGATCTCTACCTATCCTTCCATTTAACACCCCAGAATCCACTGTGAATTGCACCATCTGTGAGAGTTGTGGCACCCCACGTCTTTTACTCAAATCCTCCTCATCTTTGGCCAGACAACCCTTCACCTCATTGCTCAAACTCTTTATATGTCGTAACCGCCTTTCGACTGTCTGGCACAATTTACTTCCCATCTGGTTACACTCTGTCCTTAACTTCTTAGCATTAGAATCAGACATGAGTGCTAAGTCATCATACAGTTTGAAAAGAGCCTGAGCATTCAGACGGCCTGCTACCGCCTCCAACACCAGCAGATTCATATGATTATAATTCTCTTCCCTTCTGCGCCAAAAGGTATCTTCCTCAGCCATTCTATCATTGAAGTCCGGTCTAGCTCTCCTCCTTCTCTCTCTCTGTGTCTCCTCTATACCTCCTCCTAAGTCTTTTTCCAAATCCATATCAACACCTCCCATTAATCTCTGTATTTCTTTTGTCCTTTCCTCATCAAAATTCAACCTTCTGTTCAATTGTTCTTGATCCTTACTTGCAAAACAAGCATGAGCCCCACCTAATTCTTTCCAATCTCTGTCTCTTTGTTCTGAGAATGCTTCCCATGAAGCCGCTCTCACACCTGGTTCAGTCATTCCACCACTGTTATCTCTCGTGCTCTTTGTATAAGACCCAGCAGAAGACACAGATGACCTTTCTTCATTACCCCTCTTATCACTACCATCACAAGCCTTTTTCATGAGGGAACCACGAGAAGACGCAGGGGGCCTGCTTGCAACTTCAACACCCTTTCCTTGATCAACAGTACCCCCTGATAGGGGACCAGCAAAAGACAAAGGGGGGCCTTGCTTCCAAATTACATTCCTAGAGTCCTGTTGTTCTGAGTCAGACAGAGACTCCAAGGGCCTTTGTTCTAAAACAGCTGTCCCCACAGACATTTCTCCTAATCCTATTTCAATGTTAATTAACCTCTTCGCTATTTCCTCCAACTTCTGCCATCTCACTGTCTCATCTGGAATGTCCGCTTTTCCAATGAATCCTCCCTCAAATGTCACCACAGGGAACTGGCCCACCGCAGGAAGCTGTGGATACAACGGGATTCCTCTCCCCCCTATCTCATTGTCTGTAACATAAGGTGGAGGAGGAACCGACCCCCCCTTAACATCACCTTCTTTCTCGGTCTTATTCACACCCCGTCTCACATCAAGGCCCTGATTGCTTGCTCTCTGTTTAGCCAGTTTCATGAATGCACGCAGAACTTTTAATTCCTGTTGTCTTTTGATCTCCCTCTTAGCACTCTTATCTTGTACTTTGTAGTCTAGAATTTTCCCTTCCATCTGAGTTAAAAGCTTAGGGTCACATGACCCCTGTTTCGGCCAAGAAACACTATGATCCTTTGTCCATTTAGACCATTTGATCATTTGTTGCATCACCATCTGTGAATCTAACGCATACCATCTAATAATGGCCTCTACAGGCGTAACTGATTCCCCTCTAATCAAATCCATCTTAAACTTACAAAATTACTAAAATTACTAAATCACAACCTGAAAAGCAAGATTACCTCCCTTCAAAGCAGGGACTTACAGGAGGAGAATCCTTGAAGTCACGTCCCACGTGGTTTCCTGAAACAAAGACAATTCCACAACACAGCCACGTGTACAGCACAACAATGCAATTACAGCTGCCTCTGCTGAAATGATCTCAAAATACAACCTTAAACTCACTTTTTGTTTATAATTATATATAGTTACCAAATCCTTTTAACCTACTACAATTACCCACAGTATTACCACTTAATTCAAACCTTTAGCCACAAATACAAAATTAATCCTTTAAGTTTTACTTAAACCACGTGTTTGAACAATGGAACCAATTCACTCAGTACAATTATAGCCCACTCAGCTAAACAGATTCATAGGTTTTAGATCAAGGCCTATTTCAATGCGTGTCACCAAAACCAGTATCTCTGTTTTGTTGTTGTGCTGTAATTTATAATACAATGTTCCTTGCACTAATACCACAATTTCCAGTCGACTTCGTTTTAAGATAAGCAGTACACAATCAACCTATTCAACAAAAACGAATTAAACTGGTTTGAGTACTATGTTTCCAATAGATTTAACTACGTTTCTACGATATCACTTCATCGAGAAATTCCAAAATATTTCTACCTGAAATCAACCGCAAAATACGAAGCGTTCATATGTGTTCATATAATCTAATAACAAATTAACGAAACTTGACTCCTGATTCACCCACAGTAAGCTTATTAAGTTAACTGCAACATAAGACAATGTGATATTAATATATAATGACCAGAAAAGTTTAACGGCGTCACGTACAGTATCGTTTCGTTCGCTCAACTTAACTGCAGTTCAAAACTTCACAAATTCATCCACACTTTCACACGACTGGAGCATTTATCCTATATGCTCCTTATTTAACCACTGATATTAATGAGAACTTTATTGTAATGTCTACAGTGGCTTTATGCAATCATTCACACAGGTCTCCCACACTCTTCCAGAATCACTTTACAATCACCCGATTGTCACGCTTAAAACCAAAACGCGTGTTTTAAGTTGTATACCGATACAACGATCTCTACCGAGAGAATCACTTTACAATCACCCGATTGTCACGCTTAAAAACCAAAACGCGTGTTTTAAGTTGTATACCGATACAACAATCTCTACCGAGAGATATATCAAGCTCACCTTGAGCCGTGCACTTTTCCTACTTATCCGTCTATACCTTATGTTATCCTAAAAATGGTAGCGAACCATACAGACTATACCTTACTACAACACTCTCATCTACTGGCCACGACGACGGGGCGCTTCGTTTTTGCAAAGACTAACACACCACAGTTCAGCTCTGACTCAACCAAAATCCACTAATTCAAGCGAAATTTGCTTACCTTAAATTTAAAGTGCGGCCTTGGATTAGTTGAGGTCAGCTCTGAACTTGGTGGTCTCCCGTCTTTCTGCAATCACGTCGACGGTCACCAATTATGTGGTGTCCGATCACAATTACCGCGAGGTACCAGAAAATGTCGAAGTGGAGACAGCCGATTGTAGAGTATTTCAGTAAGGTTTATTGAAGATGCTAAACAACAATATGAGAATGAATTCGAAGACGCTCTGACCAAAATATCTCCCGCTTAGGCATTTAAACCTAACACTAACACTCCCCCTAATGCCTCCATTAGCTGACTGCTCAACCAATGAAACCTATGACCTCCCCGTTGACTCCACCAATCAGAAACCTATCATAGTACCTCGAAGACCCAGCCTTTATTTATCATAAGACAAAGCAGCCCCGTCTTCCCATTCAAATAATACTCCTAACCCCTTTGTTTTATACTGAATTAGATAAACCCATATTAAACCTACTCATTTACTACTAACATTCCTACACTACCCATGAGTCTTCACGCGATCATTTGATCATAATGGCAACATATGCACTTTTAGCTACATTTAGCTATCTGGTGCCAAAAGACGTTACCTGCCATAACCATACAATTTGAAATAATTGATCGTTTTGTAATTTCTCGGAACAAAAGCTCCTCGTCAGACATCACTGATGGCGGTTCAGATGATCTACCTTCAGAGGATGCCAACACCCCTTCCATGAACAGCAAAAAGCGCAAACGGGAGAAGACACGTAAATATTCAGAGAATTATCTGAAGTTTGCCTTCACCTACAAAGAGACCGATAGTGAAGAATTAGCAGTGTGCGTGGTTTGCTCTTCCGTGCTATTAAACGAAACTATGAAACCATCAAAGCTGCAACGACACTCAAAGACAACCCATGCTCACTTGAAAGAAAAAAACATTTAATATTTCCCGTTTAAAATCTTTTGAGGGCCAGCAGACCTTGATGAGACAATCAGCCAAAGTGTGCGAGCTAGCTTTAAAAGCCTCTTATCAAGTTGCATTACGTGTCGCTCAGACCAAACAGCCATACATAATTGCGGAAAGTTTAATATTGCCAACAGCTAGTGATATGTGCAAAACAATGTTTGGGAAGGATGAGTAGCCTACGTAAAAAAACTGAAAAGCCTCCCAATGCCCGCACTATTGATGAATTGG
>NC_045159.1:5715486-5718011 GCF_900700415.2 Clupea harengus | reverse complement strand
GTCCATTCTATTCCACTATGTCTATATCCACGCGATTGAGTTTAGTGCTTAATTATTTATTCACAGCCATTTGCAGTGTTCATATTGTGCTTATTTATTTATTCACTGCCATTTGCAGTGTTCATATTGTAACAAATCACGGAAGTGCGGAGTATTTGTTATGGCTTTTTATTAAACACTAAAAACAACACAATGTCGAAATGGCACGGGCTTTATGCCCTGGTACAAGTTATCACGAACAGACTGTGCTACCGTCACACACCTGTATAAACTCCGTCCCAACACAGAACAACGACATGCAATTAGAACAGTAAGGAACATTGTTAGGGAACATCGTTGAGCACTAGTGCATCACATAGAGAAAAGTATGCGCCCGCCACACGGCATTATGGGACGACTATGCCGGCACGTTACAATAAAGTGCGCTTATTTATGTTAGGACATCATGATGGCTCGGTCTCGGAATCATGACTATAAATGTTAAACATAATTGTTAATGATACAAATATTCTCCTATTTATTATTATTATAATTATTTAAATCCGAGGATGTCTGTAGAAACACGCAATCAACAACGATTTATCTTCCTTGGCTAAAGTAGCCAGCATAGCATAGGCCATTGAAATGGATAGGGTAGCTAGCATAGCATTGGCCATTGAAATCATAGACATAGTATACATGTCTATGATTGAAATGACTAGCGTAGCTAGTTGTAATCTGTCATTCTCTGGTCTTGGCGTTATTTGTGAGAATACAGCCTGATTGGTTTATGCTATGCGGGCTTTGGCCAATGAGAGGCTGTCATTGTTCTGACTGAGATCAAATGCAACAGGTCAGTGAGTGTTTTGTGTTTTGCGTAGCAAAAAAACGGAGAGACAAACACTTTTGAACCGATTCATAACTTTTAAATCGGGCAAAGACCGGTTCATGTCATTTTAATACAGATACGGGACTTCACGCATCGATGTAGTCGTATCTTACACGTTAAAAACGGATATCGATACGTATCGGTTAATCTTTACACCCCTAGTTTATAGGTGTGTGTGAATGTGTGTGTGTGTGTGTGTGTGTGTGTGTGTGTTTATAGGTGTTTGTGTGTGTTTATAGGTGTGTGTGTGTGTGTGTGTGGTAATATGTATCCAGTTTGTTCATTTGTGTGACTGAAACTGTTCTTTCTCTCTTACCCCCCTTTCCCCTCTTCTTCTTCTCTTTCCCTTATTCTCTCTATCTCTCTCTTTCCCCCTGTCCTCTCTATCCCTTATTCTCTCTATCTCTCTCTCTTTCCCCCTGTCCTCTCTATCCCTTATTCTCTCTATCTCTCTCTCTTTCCCCCTGTCCTCTCCTTCCCTTATTCTCTCTATCTCTCTCTCTTTCCCCCTGTCCTCTCTATCCCTTATTCTCTCTATCTCTCTCTCTTTCCCCCTGTCCTCTCCTTCCCTTATTCTCTCTATCGCTCTCTCTTTCCCCCTGTCCTCTCTATCCCTTATTCTTTCTATCTCTCTCTCATTCCCCCTGTCCTCTCTATCCCTTATTCTCTCTATCTCTCTCTTTCCCCCTGTCCTCTCTATCCATATTCTCTCTATCTCTCTCTTTCCCCCTGTCCTCTCTCGCCCTTATTCTCTCTATCTCTCTCTTTCCCTTATTCTCTCTATCTCTCTCTTTCCCTTATTCTCTCTATCTCTCTTTCCCCCTGTCTTCTCTTTCCCCCTGTCCTCTCCTTCCCTTATTCTCTCTATCTCTCTCTTTCCCCCTGTCTTCTCTTTCCCTTATTCTCTCTATCTCTCTCTCCCCCCCTCCCAGGCGTCTCCTCATGAGATAGAGGCCCGTATGCCGTGCGGTCTGGTCAAAGGTCACGCCTACTCCGTTACCATGGTGAAGCGGGTGCGTGTGGGCCACGGGCTGCTGGCGTTCTTTAAGAACGAGGTGGTTCCACTCCTGCGCATGAGGAACCCCTGGGGGCAGCACGAGTGGAAGGGGGCCTGGAGCGACAGGTAGAACACTCTCTGGATCACATCTCTATCTATCTCTCTCTATCTCTCTATCCCTCTATCTCTCTATCTCTCTCTCTATCTCTCTATCTATCTCTAGCTCTCTATCTCTCGATGTCTCTCTATATATATCTCTCTATCTCTCTCTATCTATATCTATTTGTCTCTCTATCTCTCTATCTCTCTATCTATATCTATTTATCTCTCTATCTCTCTATCTCTCTCTCTCTATCTATCTATCTATCTATCTCTCTCTCTATCTCTCTATCTCTCTATCCCTCTATCTCTATCTATCTATCTCTAGCTCCATCTGTCCTTCCCTCCATCAGCCAGGGGAGAGTTAGGGTGACACAGAGAGAGATGACAGAGAGAGAGAACAGAGAGAGAGAACAGAGAGAGAGAACAGAGAGAGAGAGAACAGAGAGAAACAGAGAGAGAGAGAGAGAACAGAGAGAAACAGAGAGAGAGAGAACAGAGAGAGAACAGAGAGAGAGAACAGAGAAATAGAACAGAGAGAGAGAGAGAACAGAGAGAGAG
>NC_045159.1:5700486-5707986 GCF_900700415.2 Clupea harengus | reverse complement strand
GTTGCTGTCACTGTAAAAATCCAACAGGGCATGTTGTACACCTTACTCAAAGTACAAATATCTCAGTACAATTGGGAAACACTTGGTCGTACCTTTGTTTGATGTGTCGGTTGCCACTGAAAAGGGCAAATTGTTTGCTTTGATGTAATCTGTATGTACCTGTAGGCTACAGAGTAGGGCGCTAGGACATTCGCACACAAAGCCTGGGCTTTAGTTCGGCCACACATCATCCCCTTAGCTATGGGCGAATCACAAAATATCTCTCGGTCCACCTTCACGCCGCAGTCTACACCCTGGTACTTTACTTTACAGCATGGTGAACCGCTCATGGTAAACAGCTCAGCAGCAGAGATTTTGTTATTCAACGGCAACGTACCTTCTCGGAAAAAAAAATTAGCGAAGAGATACCTGCGGCACGTCTGTTACTTTTATGCTTCTCTGTTCCAGCATGTCTTTCAATGGCAGCTTTACCCTGACTGCTTATGTCAACATCACAGCGACAGAGAGTGCTGAAGCCATGAAAGGAGTCTCGACTGCTTTTTAAAATAAAATCATGTTCTTTTGTCCATTCTGGGTTGAACGACGTCTGACGTTTTGGCATGTTTTCTTCTATGTGTTAACTTTCTGTCAATGTAGCCAGCAGCGTAGATATGACGTAGCCAGCACATGGAGCCTTGTTTACGTTTTTAACCAATGATATAGGGTTAGAACCTAACCTAAGCCTATCAGATATTTATTTGACACTGCTTTTAGCCAATCATTTGTTCGACTGCGTTCCAGCGAAATATTCTAGAGCACGGCTCTTTAGGCCCAGTGCAACTCCAAAAAGGAGGACAAATATGCGTCTGGCTTGATGCTGCGCCGGACGCCGGACAGGGCATTGAAAATCCGGACTGTCCGGCCTAAATCCGGACGTCTGGTCACCCTATCTACAGGTCAACAGCGGAGGTGCTTAGAACTTCTGTTATGAATATAGAATTAGCAAAGCCTAGAAATAATGTTTATAAACAAGCGCATCTAGCTGGAAGCTATCTCCAGGTCAGTCTGGTGAGAAGTGTGTACGTGTCTGTGGATGTATGTGTGTTTGTAAGTGTGTGTGTTTGTGTGTATAGGTGTGTGTATGTGTGTGTATGTGTGTGTATGTGTGTGTATGTGTCTGTCTCTTCCAGGTGTAATTCTGTTTCAAATCCTGTGGTGGCACGTGAGATGTGTTCTATCCTGTGGTGAGATGTGTTCTATCCTGTGGTGAGATGTGTTTTATCCTGTGGTGAGATGTGTTCTATCCTGTGTTGACGCGTGAGATGTGTTCTATCCTGTGGTGACACGTGAGATGTGTTTTCCCTGTCTTCCAGGTGCCGACCCCTATGTGATAATATCCTGTGAGCGGTCCTCGGTCCGTTCTAACATCCAGAAAGACACTCTAGCACCGCTGTTTGACACCAGAGCCATCTTCTACCGACGGAACCCACGCAAGCCCATCACTGTGGAGGTGAGAGAGAGACATAACTCAGCATCTGACCTCCTGTGTTTGCTGCTGATTGGCTAGAATGGTTTATGACTCAGCATCTGACCTCCTGTGTTTGCTGCTGATTGGCTAGAATGGTGTATGACTCAGCATCTGACCTCCTGTGTTTGCTGCTGATTGGCTAGAATGGTGTATGACTCAGCATCTGACCTCCTGTGTTTGCTGCTGATTGGCTAGAATGGTGTATGACTCAGCATCTGACCTCCTGTGTTTGCTGCTGATTGGCTGGAATGGTTTATGACTCAGCATCTGATCTCCTGTGTTTGCTGCTGATTGGCTAGAATGGTTTATGACTCAGCATCTGATCTCCTGTGTTTGCTGCTGATTGGCTGGAATGGTGTATGACTCAGCATCTGATCTGCTGTGTTTGCTGCTGATTGGCTGGAATGGTGTATGACTCAGCATCTGATCTCCTGTGTTTCTCCAGGTGTGGAACAGTAACTCTGTCAAAGACCAGTTCATGGGTCAAGTGGTCCTCACTGCTGACCTGAACGACCGATCAGAGCCTCAGAAGCTGCAGCTGCGGAAGCGAGGCAGCCAGGCGGCCGACGAGATGCCCGGCACCATCGCCCTGAGGGTGGTCTCCGCCCGCGACCTCACCGCCATGTGAACACCGCCACCAGATTGGCTGACGGCTGGTCGACTGAGAGCTTGTCATTAGAGCTGCTCATTTCTGCTTCCTGGAGCTGCCGCAACACATGAACGTTAGCCCTGTCCCGCTGCTAACTAGCTTGCCTGTCTGAAAGCTTGTTAAGTATAGGATTTGTTAGACTGATACAGAATTATTTCAGAGAATAGCCATATTTACATCAATATATTCACAAACACTTTGAAGCTCAGGTAATCATGAGACAAGTTTACATTTAAACCGATATTTTGTATGTACCACAAGGACAGTACACCTTACAATGTGCAGTTTACAGTTTTTTTCCAAGCCAAGGAAGTTCAGTTTTCTCTGCCCGCAGTTTGTACGTGACCACAGTGCCGTCTCAGAACACCTTGAACAAAGATGAATAAAACATTTGCCAAATTACATTTCTATTATGAAAGTCAGCCAGGCCCATTGGCTGTATGTGGCTGTATGTGTGTGTGTGTGTGTGTGTGTGTGTGAATATGGGTGTATGTGGCTGTATATGTGGCTGTATGTGGGTGTACGTGGCTGTATGTGGCTGTATGTATGTGTGTGTGGGTGAATATGGCTGTGTGTGTGTGTGTGTGTGTGTGTGTGTGGGTGTATGTGGCTTTATGTGGCTGTGTGTGTATGTGGCTGTGTGTGTGTGTGTATGTGGCTGTGTGTGTGTGTGTGTGTGTGGCTGTATGTGGGTGTATGTGGCTGTATGTGGGTGTATGTATGTGGCTGTGTGTGTGTGTGTGTGTGTGTATGTGGCTGTGTGTGTGTGTGTGTGTGTGTGTGTGTGGCTGTATGTGGGTGTATGTGGCTGTATGTGGGTGTATGTATGTGGCTGTGTGTGTGTGGGTGTATGTGGCTGTATGTGTGTGTGTGTGTATGTGGTTGTATGTGGTTGCTGTATATGGCTGTATATGAATAGCAGCCATGAGTGTTTGCGTCAGGAGTGTTCGTCTAGAATAAATCAAGAATAACTCCACAACTATCAGGCCAATATGCATAATCTTGGTGTCCATGAATAGGTATGACTTTTGAGAATATATTCCCAGTGTCAGTAACATTGTGGCTGTTACTGTGCCTGAGTACATTGGAATAAACCAAAGGAGAAATGGAGGTGTCTGTGTCAAGTTCTCAGGTGTTTTTTGTCTACTCTCTGGCCCAACTTGAAACGGCCTGGTGCACTAATCCCAAAGGACGCACGGGACAACTCGTTCCAACTCAGAATGATTCTTTATTTCTTTTACTGGTTGGCTCATTTAGGTTGAAAACCTTAAAAACACAAAAAGCACAAGTTATACAAAAAATTCAAATACATTTCAAACAATTTCAGTACCAAGTACCAAGGCTTAACAGTTGGAATTGCTGCAACAATCCCAACTAATGACAGAGTGACTGCAAATAGTATGCAGCATAGGTGTTTAAGAAAAGCACTTCAAACATCATTGTTCAATTTATAATCAACAAATATACTCAAACAAAAAGCCAAACTCACTTGCATGCAGCAAGCTGATAAGCATGCTGCCTGTATGCTGTGTGCTGCTTGGTTAGTATCATTACACAAATCAATCAACTTATACAACCATCAATGATTATAACAGCACTTTCAACAGCAAATAATCATCGCAATAAAACCCAATAAGTTACTGTACCAGTGGCTTCTTTGGTTGCACCACGAGTAGATCCTTTTCGTGTGTGTCTCTCTCTGCTGAAATGTTTGCTGGAGTGTTTACTGAGAGACCTCCTTTCCTTCTCAGGTGTTCCCACTTAAAATAATGAGCAGGCTGCACTGACCTGCTAGTGGTGCATTGTGGGACTTGCAGTTGTTTAAGCACAGTCAACCGAAATGTTCATTTCACCTCAACAGTCTGTCCTCGCCTAAAATGTGTTCTAGATTAGACAGTGGATGTGAACACCATGACAGCAATGATCCCCTTTGACACGGATGCCACTGAATTCATTTAGCAACTCATTGACTACAACTGTACCACAGTATATAGAAATAGCACAAAGCACCTCCATTCTACACATGCTAGGATAGGTCCACATGTCCACAGAGTGTGTGTGTGTGTGTGTGTGTGTGTGTGTGTGTGTGTGTGTGTGTGTGTGGGCGTGGGTGTGTGTGTGTGTGTGTGTGTGTGTGTGTGTGTGTGTGTGTGTGTGTGTGTGTGTGTGGAGGCTATGTCCACATGTCTTTGGCAATCACATCTACCCAGTGCATCATCGCTTTGTACCATTTTGCACATTATAATATAATATCATTTCAACCAAAACAACTAGATTGTGTAGTTTTGTTTCCAAATGGAACCGTTTTATTATTATAATAATGAATGAATGACTGAATGAATGAGTGTGTTTGTGTGTGTGTGTGTGTGTTTCTGGGGTATGTGTGGGTGTGTGTGTGTGTGTGTGTGTGGGGGGCGTGGGTGTGGCTCATGGTGATGATGTTCTCTGTGGGCGTGGCCGTGGCTCATGGTGATGATGTTCTGGGTGTGTGTGTGTGTGTGTGGGCGTGGCCGTCGCCGTGGGCGTGGGCGTGGCTCATGGTGATGATGTTCTGGGTGTGTGTGTGTGTGTGGGGGGGTGGGCGTGGCCGTTGCCGTGGGCGTGCGCGTGGCTCATGGTGATGATGTTCTCTGTGAGCTGCTGAGTTTCCTCACAATACATTTTGCATTACCATACAATACTTTTGTGTCACCTTGAGAATACAAAAGTATTGCAGGGAAACTTTTGTAAAAGTATTGCAAGGTATTGGATGGAACATAACATAAAATAACATAACATAAAATAACCCTTAAGAGACCATAGTTATGATTTTGCAAATGAAATCATTGGCTAATGTTAATTCCATAATGTAAACAATTGCGGTTTGGGCTTCCGCATACACCAGTCTCTAGTGTGTGTGTGTGTGTGTGTGTGTGTGTGTGTGTGTGTGTGTGTGTGTGTGTGTGTGTGTGTGAGGACCTCAGACCTGTCATCGGGATGGACGCAGAAGCCAGCAGCTCTGATAGCCCCAACAGTACCTCCACCGGCCACCAGGAGGAGATGCTGAGTGAGGCACATGTGCTTGAATTAGTGAAGGAAATACAGACCAGACCAGACCAGACTAGAGAGCCAGACCAGACCAGACCAGACCAGACCAATCAAGACCAGACCAGACCAGACAAGACCAGATCGGACGAGAGATGTTTAACAGCGTCTCTGGGTTCTTCTGGAGCGAGGAGTTGGCAGCATTGATTTTGATTTGATAAACAATCACACACAGTTGGACTAGACACAAAAGGGACACACACAGTTGGACTAGACACAAACGGGACACACACAGTTGGACTACACACAAAAGGGACACACAACCTGACCTCTACAGCACCGAGATCACAACACCTGATGCATGCTGGGAGAATACGCAACAGTCTCTCGCCCAGTATGTTCTGTTAGCCCCCCCCACCCCCCCAACACACTACAGTGTGTTCCGTTAGCTGAAAAGCTGCCCCTACAGATGTTCTTCCCCTCATCACTAAACATGACTCATCACCCATCACTAAACATGACTCATCACTAAACATGACTCATCACCCATCACTAAACATGACTCATCACTAAACATGACTCATCACTAAACATGACTTCACCCATCACTAAACATGACTCATCACTAAACATGACTCATCACCCATCACTAAACATGACTCATCACCCATCACCCTTATGCAGCACTGATGTTCTTCCCTTCATCACTAAACATGACTCATCACTAAACATGACTCATCACCCATCACCCATCACTAAACATGACTCACCACCCATCACCCTTATGCAGCACTGATGTTCTTCCCCTCATCACTAAACATGACTCAACCCTAAACATGACTCATCACTCTTATGCAGCACTGATGTTCTTCAGCTCATCACTAAACATGACTCATCACCCATCACTAAACATGACTCATCACCCATCACCCTTATGCAGCACTGATGTTCTTCCCTTCATCTCTAAACATGACTCAAAACTAAACATGACTCATCACTAAACACTAAACATGACTCATCACCCTTATGCAGCACTGATGTTCTTCCCTTCATCTCTAAACATGACTCAAAACTAAACATGACTCATCACTAAACACTAAACATGACTCATCACCCTTATGCAGCACTGATGTTCTTCCCCTCATCACTAAACATGACTCAGCAGACCATCAATATACTCTGGAGTATGAAGTAACTGTCTCTCCACAACGGTAGTTATTATTATCATCACTTTATTCATTTTCACTGTCATGGTAATAATACAAAATAACAAACAGAAATCATCTTTATGAGTGTGGAAGCGGGCGGGGAGCCATTTAAAAAACATGACATCGGTATCACAATCCTCGGCCAAAAAGCAGCCTGATCTCGCGTTTCTTCTTCAAAACCTCACATCAATCATCTGCATTTTCAATTTCATTTCAATCATATTGCTAACAGGAACCCTACTTTTTTTTTATCTTCATCACCTTGACGATTGTTTTCAAAACAATATTTGAATGACTTAATCAGCCCAAACGATCCATATATATGACCCAATGACAGTGCAGTCAGAACGCATTCAGAACCCTTCACTTGGTTTCACATTTTGTTATGTTGCATTCTTATGCTAAAATCATTCAGACACTTCTAAAATGCGACAGTGGTACAGGAGGTAAAGAAGTCGTTTGATAATCAGAAGGTTGCTAGTTCGATTCCCTGTCGAAGCGTCCTTGAGCAAGACACTGAACCCCTATTTGCTCCTGATGTGCAATGTGCCATCAGTGTAAAAATGTAAAATGTGTATACATTGTAAGTCGCACGTATGTAAGTCGCTTTGGGTAAAAGTGTCTGCTAAATGTAAAACGCTGTTTTTGCTTTTGCTCACGATAATGACCGCAGATTGATGAAGGAAAAAAGATTTGAACGAGTTTAGCATGAGCCTGCAACATAACAAAATGTGCTTTCTGAATGCACTGTTCCATTTCCTGAAGAGACAGACAGCTTTCTAAAGATTACGTTTTACGAGACATTATTCATTCCTCAAAATCATCAGTGCATCATCATCATCATCATCATCAAATCAAAATTAAATATGTATAACAATAAATTAATAGAAAAGCACAATCTGAACACAATCCAATCCAACAATCTGATGTTTGCAGAACCATGATTAACCGTGACTCATCACTGTGACTCATCGCTGTGACTCATCGCTGTGACTCATCGCTGTGACTCATCACTGTGACTCATCACTGTGACTCATCGCTGATGACATTCTTCTGCTTCATCTTTGTCTCCATCCCTTGATCACCCAGAAAAAACGACACATACAGCAAAT
>NC_045159.1:5690486-5692986 GCF_900700415.2 Clupea harengus | reverse complement strand
TATCCCCTAACTGTAGATCAGTATTCCCATCACTGAAGGTCAGTATTCCCATCACTGAAGGTCAGTATTCCCCTAACTGTAGGTCAGTATTCCCATCACTGTAAGTCTGTATTCCCATCACTGGAGGTCAGTATTCCCACACTGAAGGTCAGTATTCCCCTAACTGTAGGTCAGTATCCCCCTAACTGAAGGTCAGTATTCTTCTCACTGAAGGTTAGTATCGCCTGGTCGGTAAAGTCGAACTGGTAGACCAGTGCAGTGGAACATGCTTTGATATTGATTCTAAATGTTAAAATGTTAAAAGTTTCACCATGAGGTTTCATGAGGTTTTTCTCCTCCAGATAAGAGATCTGGTTAGGATCTGATAGGAGGAGGTTTTTCCTCATTCATGTAGATAGGAGATAGGAGGTCTCACTCATGTACATGTACAAGACACATGGTAAGGCTCAGGGTCTCACTCATTCACTCATTCACTCATTCATTCATTCACTCATTCACTCATTCAATCATTCACGTATTCACCCATTCACACATTCACTCATTCACTCATTCCCTCATTCACTCATTCCCATTGGTGTGGATAGGAGATAGGAGGCTGGTCTTGCATGCCTGAGAAGGCTGGCTGCTCCTATGAAAGCCTTTGGGAATAGCTGGATGCATCCCTACCTGTTCAGGTAGTTGAACAGTAGAAGGCTGGCTGCTCCTATGAGGCCTTTGGGAATAGCTGGATGCATCCCTACCCAGGGGCGTAACTATAGGGGGTGCAGCAGGTGCGGCTGCACTTGGGCCCGTGGGGTGTCGGGGCCCGTAACCGGGCCCAAAGATACACATGCGTCGCTCGACGGGCCCCTCCTACAAGTACATCGCTCGACTGGCCCACTGTCTGTACAGCGTCAAATTTTCTCGGATATGCTTATGTTAATACGCGCACCTTTGATTAGCGTTTTTTTAGACGTGGTTGCGGAAGTAGGGAAGGCTACGATTTTTTTTTTTTTTTTTGTGTTCACTAGGGGGGCCCGTAATAATATCTTGCACCTGGGCCCGTCGTTACTACGTTACGCCACTGTCCCTACCTGTCCAGATAGTTGAACAGTAGAAGGCTGGCTGCTCCTATGAGGGCCTTTGGGAATAGCTGGATGCATCCCTACCTGTCCAGATAGTTCACGATGTTTGGGAATATCTGGATGCATCCCTACCTGTGCAGATAGTTGACGATGTTTGGGAATAGCTGGATGCATCCCTACCAACCAGATAGTTGAACAGTAGAAGGCTGGCTGCTTCTATGAGGGCCTTTGGGAATAGCTGGATGCATCCCTACCTGTCCAGATAGTTCACAATGTTTGGGAATATCTGGATGCATCCCTACCTGTGCAGATAGTTGACGATGTTTGGGAATAGCTGGATGCATCCCTACCAACGAGATAGTTGAACAGTAGAAGGCTGGCTGCTTCTATGAGGGCCTTTGGGAATAGCTGGATGCATCCCTACCTGTCCAGATAGTTCACAATGTTTGGGAATATCTGGATGCATCCCTACCTGTCCAGATAGTTGACGATGTTTGGGTTCTTGTTTTCCCTCATGACCAGAATCTCGTTGATGATCAGTTCCTTCTTGGGCTGCTGGAGGAGATTCATCTGCTTTGTGGCCACCTGTGTATGTGTGTGTGTGTGTGTGGAGAAGGCCATAACAATCAAAACATTATAAATTATACACACTATGTATCATGTTTCTGGGTCAGTTACTTGATGAAGATGATTCACCCCAAACTCCTCCAGAGGTAGAGAGAGAGAGAGAAAGAGAGGGATGTTTCAGTAGAGAGAGAGAGAGAGAGAGAGGGATGTTTCAGTAGAGAGAGAGCGAGGGATGTTTCAGTAGAGAGAGAGAGAGAAAGAAAGGGATGTTTCAGTAGAGAGAGAGAGATAAAGAGAGGGATGTTTCGAGGAGAGGGAGAGAGAGATAAAGAGAGGGATGTTTTGAGGAGAGAGAGAGAGAGATAAAGAGAGGGATGTTTCAGTAGAGAGAGAGATAAAGAGAGGGATGTTTCGAGGAGAGAGAGAGAGCGATAAAGAGAGGGATGTTTCGAGGAGAGAGAGAGAGAGGGATGTTTCTAGGGGAGGGAAAGAGAGATAAAAAGAGGGATGTTTCAGTAGAGAGAGAGAGAGATAAAGAGAGGGATGTTTCGAGGAGAGGGAGAGAGAGATAAAGAGAGGGATGTTTCGAGGAGAGGGAGAGAGAGATAAAGAAAGGGATGTTTTGAGGAGAGAGAGAGAGAGATAAAGAGAGGGATGTTTCAGTAGAGAGAGAGATAAAGAGAGGGATGTTTCGAGGAGAGAGAGAGAGCGATAAAGAGAGGGATGTTTCGAGGAGAGAGAGAGAGAGAGGGATGTTTCTAGGGGAGGGAGAGAGAGATAAAAAGAGGGATGTTTCAGTAGAGAGAAAGAGAGATAAAGAGAGGGATGTTTCGAGGAGAGGGAGAGAGAGATAAAGAGAGGGATGTTTC
>NC_045159.1:5676457-5682486 GCF_900700415.2 Clupea harengus | reverse complement strand
CACACACATACACACACACACACACACACACACACACACACACACACTTAATCAACATTAATCAACTCTAACATCATTACTACATGGAACCTTAATGACATGTCTCACCCCTGCCGCCATCTTTAGCACACACACACTCTCACACACACACACACACTCACACATACTCACACACACTCACACACACCCTCTCTCCTGCTCCTTTCTCAGTGTACAGCCATCTTCACTCATGACATGTCAATTTGGCCCACTAGACGTATCAGCTATCCAGGTGTGTGTGTGTGTGTGTGTGTGTGTGTGTGTGTATGTGTGTGTGTGTGTGTGTCTTACTCAAACTGCTGAGCTGACGTATGATGCCTGACAGTGTTGCGTTGTTCACACACTCCAGCTCACTCCCAATGCATTCTGGGATTTCCGTCCGGCACACATGATGCGGCTCCACGCTCCTCTTCAGCATTGGCATGGCAACACACACAACTTCCACACGCGTGTACACGCACACACACACACACACCCTCCACACGCGTGAACACGCACACACACACACGCCCTCCACACGCGTGTACACGCACACACACACACACCCTCCACACGCGTGAACACGCACACACACACACACACCCTCCACACGCGTGAACACGCACACACACACACGCCCTCCACACGCGTGTACACGCACACACACACACCCTCCACACGCGTGAACACGCACACACACACACACACACCCTCCACACGCGTGAACACGCACACACACACACACACCCTCCACACGCGTGAACACGCACACACACACACTCTCCCTCCACACGCGTATACACGCACACACACACACCTGCAGGAGACATGAAAAGGTTTTTGCTTTGGTGTAAGTTTGCTTGTGTGTGTGTGTTTGATTGCTTTGTGTGAGTTTGATTGCTTTGGTGTCCACTTTATCCCTTCTTGAAATCAAAAAGATCTTTCTGCCTATCTTGTAATAAAAGAGATCTTTCTGCCTGTCTTGAAATAAAAGAGATCTTTCTGCCTGTCTTGTAATAAAAGAGATCTTTCTGCCTGTCTTGAAATAAAATAGATCTTTCTGCCTATCTTGAAATAAAAAATATCTTTCTACCTGTCTTGTAATAAAAGAGATATTTCTGCCTGTCTTGTATTTAAAAAGATCTTTCTACCTGTCTCGTATTTAAAAAGATCTTTCTGTCCTTGCCAAGTTTCTGGGGCCCTAGACAACTTCACAACACACACAAACCATCTGAGTATTGTGTGTGAAAAATCCGCAGTATTAGGTTTTGAAGGACAACCTGCGTTCTGATCATGTCCTCACTAAATGATGACAGGTCTGCAGTTTACTATAGTGAAACCTCATCCAGTCTCACAGGCACCTCATTCATGACAAAATAACCATTCGGGTATCATTCAAAAATGCGTAGAAAATGAATTTGACTTACCCAATCGGGCTTTTGAACTAAAAATAGTCCGATATGTTGACTATCCAGAAGCGCTGTGCCTTGACTGACATGTTTAGACCCCTAATCCTGTACTGGGCGGGGATTTGTGCGATGTCTGATAGCAAAATTCCCATTTTGAGGATTAAATATCGGAAACCAATCGGAATGTTGAAAGCCGGGTGAGTGACAGGCGAACTAAGTGCTGCTGACGGAACTGACTGCCTTGCGAACGGGATTGAGAGGCTGGAGAATAGGCTGGGCTACGAAGACATTCAGAAATGTAGCTCCCAGTCAGTTATCCAGGTGTGTGTGTGTGTGTGTGTGAGTGTGTGTGTGTGTGTTAGATAGAGTGGTTAAAGGGTCGGTGATAGCCCAATAACTGCACTTATGTATAGGCTTAATGATGTCATTCTGAAGTTGAAAGCTTGAAGGATCTCTTTCTCTCTCCCCCTTGTGCATGCGTGTGTGTGTGTATGTGCGTGTGTGTGTGTGTATGTGTGTGTGAGTGAGTAAGAGAAAGAAAGACTATTATTCTAACACTGAAGACAGAGTAGCCTAGCCTGACCATACATTGTTATTATGTCAGGGAAAAGGTACCGACATAAAAGAAGAGATGAACAAAGAAATGTATGTGTTTATTGATGTGTTTATTTATGTATATTTATGTGTTTATTTATGTTTATCTATGTGTTCATTTATGTGTTTATCTGTGAGACTTTCCCTTCAGAGGTTTACACAATTGAAAGGATCTAACGAGATCAAAACGGTAACCTAATCTCCTTGTAGCTACACATTAATGGGTCCTTAATCCTTCTTAATGTAAACATTTACTGGCAGATTGTGACCCTATTTGTTTTCCAATCCCGTATCGTGACCTCTCTTCTTGGTATGTTGACACTCCGCTTATCTTCTAAGTGTCTCTTATCCAGCCGCATTAGCAGAGCCCCACGCTATGGCACAAGGACCATGAATCATTTCAAAGTTTAACCATGTTTTTGTTTTTGTTTTTTAAACAAGTCACATTTGTTAGTTGGGCTACAACATCAGCTAGACAAACAGACAGACAGACAGACAGACAGACAGACAGACAGAAAGAAAGAAGATTAGATTAGATTAGATTATTGTCATTGCACAGAATACAAGTACTGAGGCAACGAAATGCAGTTAGCATCTAACCAGAAGTGCAAAGCAGAAGAGTGCAGAGTATGTGCATAATGGTAATATAAATATAGATAAGAAGGATATATACAGTATGACATAAGATATAAGTGGTATGAACAGTAAGAACATGAGCAGCAATAATGGTGATTAAATAAAGAAAGAAAGAAAGAAAGAAAGATAGATAACTAAACAGATAGATAGACCTGACACACACGATTTCTTTTGGCAAATAAAAGGCAAAATCACACATAAACTGGTTGAGATTGCTGGCATCTCAAAAGTGTGAATTATTTCAAAGTGAATATGGCCATGTAACGTCCATTGTGACCGCTAGGTGTCATTAACATTGCTTCCTTGCTTACAAAAAAAATGTGATCACAAAATGACTTTTTTATTTGATGTCAAACATAAATATAGATGAGTGAATTATACACTGCAGTATACAACATCTCTGCTCCATAAGGACATCATGCGGCGTGTGTGTGTGTGTGTGTGTGTGTGTGTGTGTGTGTGTGTGTTTGTGTGTCTGCTTCATAAAGACATCATGCGGCGTGTGTGTGTGTGTGTGTGTCTCTGCTTCATAAAGACATCATGCGGCGTGTGTGTGTCTGCTTCATAAAGATATCATTTGGCGTGTGTGTGTGTGTGTGTGTGTGTGCTTCATAAAGACATCATGCTGCGAGTTTTGTTAGCGTGAAGTTAGCCTGATATCCTTGATGCCTGTTTTGATGCATTATTATACATTTTAGTGTGATTAATCATGAATGTATAGACTGCCTTAAACACGCGCACGCGCACGCACACACACACACACACACACACACTCTACACCACACACACACACACACACACACACACAGGCTCTACACCACACACACACACAGGCTCTACACACACACAGGCTCTACACCACACACACACACACACACACACACACACAGGCTCTACACCACACACACACACACACACACACACACACACACACACACACACACACACACAGGCTCTACACCACACCCACACACACACACACACACACACACACACAGGCTCTACACCACACACACACACACACACACACACACACACACACACACACACACACACAGCTCTACACCACACCCACACACACACACACACACACACACACACACACACACACACAGGCTCTACATCACAAACACACACACACACACACACACACACACACACACACACACACTCTACACCATGGGGTGGTGTGTGAGCGTGAGGCTGGGCGGCGGTGAGGGGATGCGGTACTGTCTCTGGGCGGCCGTGGGGGTGGGTGTGGGCGTGGGCTGGGAGGGCAGGATGTAGCCGCGGAGCAGAGCGGCAGGGATCAGCACGCCTGGGGGCAGCTGCTGGGGGCTGATGGGTAATTTGGGGAAGGGCGTTAGCGGCCAGGGGGGCGTGTCCTGTGCGGAGTCTGGGCGGGGCATGGTGGCGTAGGGGGCGGGGCTGGCGGCTTTGGAGAGGGCGGAGCCAGCCTGTGGGTGGGTGTTGAAGTGTTGGGGGAAGGAGAGGTGGGTGGGGGGGTTGAGAGGGTAGCCGTGGCCGACGTGCTGGTTGGCGTGTTGGTGGGCGTGTTGGTTGGCGTGTTGGGCACTGCAGTGGACACAGGGTGGCAGCGGCTGGGCGGCTGGACGCCTCACGGCGGCGGTGATGCCCTCCACAGCTGGACGCTCACTGCTGCCGGGCTGGTTGCCACGACAGAGGTGTTGGTGATGACAGCTGTCGCCACGGCACCTGGGTTGGTCTCCAAGGGTATGGTCGCCATGGGGACACAGGGAGGTGGAGGAGCTGCAGGAGAGCGTGGTTGTCATGGCAGTGGCTGTGGTAGCGACGGCAACAGACTGTGAGGATGATTGGCGGCTGTAGAGGAAGCAGGCGGAGCCTCCGAAGAGAAGGAGGGCCAGGAAGGCGGAGCCAACAATCAGGAAGGGAACATAGACAGGATAGTCTAAGAGGAACAGAGACAGAGGACTTAGTATTTTCTTCTTACATTATTTATATTAGATCAATTTGTGTTCCTGTGAGATTGAGAGACGGCGATTGTGTGTGTGTATAATATGTGTGTGTGTGTTTTTTTTTTTGTGTGTGTGTGGTGAGAGAGAGCATGTGGCTATTTGTGTATGCGTGTCTGTGTGTGTGTGTGGGTGTGTGAGCGTGTGTGGCTATGTGTGCGTGTGTTTGTGTGTGTGTGTGTGTGAGAGCATGTGTGCGTGTGTTTGTGTGTGTGTGTGTGTGAGAGCATGTGTGCGTGTGTTTGTGTGTGTGTGTGTGTGTGTGAGAGCAGTGCCGCCGCTCCCATAACGCGCACTACACGCTGTGCGTAGGGCACCAAGTCCTGAGGGGGCACCAAAAAATAGGCAACTGAAAATTCATCATAGTTATAATAATTATAATCCGATATTATTTCAGTATAAAAACATTAGGCATCTTTTAGGCATGTATATCACAAAACAGGCAGAACAAGAGATATATTTAATTGCTCAAAAAAAGTTACGATGGTGATGGACAAAAAGATGTTTTAGGGGGGAGGGGGTGCCTGTACTTAAGACGCTTTTTTAGCAGCGTTTTCTGAAGAGCCCTTTTCAAATTGCTATTACTAGAAAAGTATTTAAGCTAGCTCCTTCAAACTTTCCAAATTTCACTCTACACTTTGGAAAGATTAGATATTTGTTCTTAACATATAAGAAATTTGTGTTCTGCCTCGTTTTCTCAAAATATTTTTTTGAAAATATGGGATTTTTGTACACGCCCCTCAATGGCCTATGGACGCATATTCAAATGGTAACAAAAGGTAAGTTTATAACACAGCGTTTTGTGTATAAAATCAAGTCTTTAGCTTTAACATTGGGCTTTCCACAGGCCTTCAAAGATGCTGCAACAGAGCGTAGAGCCCCCCCTCACCCCTAAAACATAATTTGTGACAAAACTATTGGGAGTAGAGAGCTAATATTTGGGACTATACCTATTAAGAAGTGTATGAAGAACCTTGAATTTTTTCAGCCAAATCTGAGACGGTCGAGTGGGAGCCCACTTGACATGGAATGACGCTTCTTTGTCTTTGCTTTATTGGAGAAGATTGCTTACTTGTATACTTCTGCTTTTAAGTTTGTATTTATGGATGACTATTTAATTTCTAAGAAGATTTTGCACATCCCAATACTTGTGTGTATGTATGTTTTGGCTGTTTTGTGTACTTTGTTTACAAAGTAGATTTTCCTTTTTCATTTGAATAAAATGGCATGGGGCATCATAAAGGAGTTATGCTTAGGGCACCAAAATGGCTAGCAGCGGCACTGTGTGAGAGCGTGTGTGGCTATGCGTGCGTGTTTGTGTGTGTGAGCGTGTGTGGCTATGTGTGCGTGTGTTTGTGTTTGTGTGTGTGTGTGAGAG
>NC_045159.1:5668957-5673957 GCF_900700415.2 Clupea harengus | reverse complement strand
TACCATTAACACACAAACACACATACACACACACACACACACACACACACACACACATACACAACCATACAAAAGACACACGCTTATCTAAAAACTGCCCGGAATTAACTGGCAAGAGCCAGTCGTTGACACACACTCACACACACACTCACAGACACACACACACTCACACACATACACTCACAGACACACTCACAGACACACACACACTCACAGACACACACACACACTCACATGCACACTCACACGCACACGCACACGCACATGCACACGCACACACAAGCGCACACACAAGCGCACACATGCACACACTCACACACACACGTACACACAAACAGAAACAAGTCTGACTGGTTTGTGGACAATGCTCAGAGGTAAGTGAAAGAGATAAAGAGAGAGGGAGGGAGGAGGAGAGTGAGAGTGAAAGAGAGAGGGAGAGGGAAAGATTGAAAGAGAGAGAGAGGGAGAGTTAAAGAGAGAGGAAGAGGGAGAGATTGAAAGAGAGAGGGAGGGGTTTGGCTTCAGTTGCTCTTCTGTGTTGATGTGTATAATGAGTTTGACTGCAGCTTTTCCATTAATATTTCAACCCCATCAGCCTTTCTGTGTGTGTGTGTGTGTGTGTGTGTCTGTGTGTGTGTGTGTGTTCATCAGTACTATTGGACTGCCAAAGCCATGCCAACATTGGTGATGAACTCAACTGAATCCAGCACTTAGGTTAGGGGTGTGTGTTAGTTAGAGCGTGTTAGAGTTAGCATCAGGTTTCTGTGGAGCTGAAGGGAGTTAGCATCAGGTTTCTGTGGAGCTGAAGGGAGTTAGCATCAGGTTTCTCTGGAGCTGAAGGGAGTTAGCATCAGGTTTATGTGGATCTGAAGGGAGTTAGCATAATGTTAGCATCAGGTTTCTGTGGAGCTGAAGCGAGTTAGCATAATGTTAGCATCAGGTTTCTGTGGAGCTGAAGGGAGTTAGCATAATTTTAGCATCAGGTTTCTGTGGAGCTGAAGGGAGTTAGCATAATGTTAGCATCAGGTTCCCCACTACAGGTACAGACTGAGGTATGCGGCTGCAGGTATGTGGACAGGGTGGGGGTGGGGGTGGAGGAGGAGGAGGAAGAGAGAATGCAGGAGAACACGTCACAACATGACGGAACATTGTGGCCACACCCTTACAGAGCTCTCACACACACACCCTTACAGAGCTCACACACACACACCCTCGCTTGACTTTGCCCTGGGAGTTTACACTTCTGTTGAACGCCGATACCGAGGTGAAACAAGCAAGCTGCTGACAGGTAGGTCTCTTATCTCTCTCTCTCACACACACACACACACACAGAGTCAACTGGAGCCTCTTAACGTCAGACTTAATGTTGACTAGCTGTAGGCGGCTTAAAAACACTGTGATTTTGAGGGAAGGGCGTGGAGAGTCCTCTGTTATTCATGTGTGTGAGTCTGTCTGAGCCACCCACCTGTGTGTGTGCCACCCACCTGCTTCCAGCTGCTTGTCTGTGTGTCTGGAGGTGTGTGAGTGTCATTGTGTGTGTGTGTGTGTGTGTGTGTGTGTGTGTTCATGCATGTATGTGTGTCTGGAGGTGTGTGTTTCTGTAGCTAGAAACATCAGGAGGTGCCAACTGCTGGGCAGAACGTATCAAACACTTCAAATGTGGGTCAAATATGTTACTGTGCATACCAGGAGCAGCATCTCTCTCTCCCTCTCTCCCTCTCTCTCTCTCTCTCCCGCTCTCTCTCTCTCTCTCCTGTTCTCTCTCTGTCAGCTGTGTCAAATATGTTACTGTACATACCAGGAGCAGCATCTCTTTCTCCCTCTCTCCCGCTCTCTCTCTCCCGCTCTCCCTATCTCCCTCTCTCTCTCTCTCCTATTCTCTCTCTCTCTCAGCTGTTGACATCCTTCTATCAGGTCCTCCCCCACAACTGCCCCCTTTAATTTAGTTTCAGAAACATCCTTCAACTGGAGCCCCATGTAGTCTACAGCATCATGCAGTGTCTTGGCACATCACAATACAGTTTGTGTGTGTGTGTGTGTGTGTGGTGTGTGTGTGTGTGTGTGTGTGTGTGTGTGTGTGTGTGTGTGTGTGTGTGTGTGTGTTTATGGTGAATGGTGCTTTTGTATTGTATTGATTTTTTTTTAGCTGGAACTGATGAGTGTGTGTTGTAGTGTGATGAGTGTGTGTTGTAGTGTGAGAGTGTGTGTTGTAGTGTGAGAGTGTGTGTTGTAGTGTGAGAGTGTGTGTTGTAGTGTGAGAGTGTGTGCCTAAGAGCTGAACCATACACACAGAGTGTCAGACAGGTTGAGCAGAAGGGGGATACACACACTCACACACACACACACACACACACACACACTAGCCACCCCAGCCCCGGGGAAAGACTTCAGGTTTCTGATTACATTTCCCTCTCTCTCTTTATCTCCATCCATCTCTCCCTCTCTCTCTTTCCCTCTATCTCTCTGTCTGTATCTCTCTCCTCTCTCTCTACCTCTACCTCTATCTCTCTTCACTCTCTCTCTCCCTCTCCGTCTCTCTCTCTCACTCTCTCTCAGTGTCGAGACACACACACACATCTTTTTCACCCCTACATATTCAGTTTCAGAGAGGAACACATTCACACACACACACACACATTCACACACACTCACACACATTCACACACACTCACACACATTTTCCTGCATTGTAACAAATAGGAGGTAAGACAGACAAACAGACAGACAGGCAGATAGACAGGTAGACAGACACACAGACAGGTAGACAGACAGACAGGTAGACAGACAGACACACACAGAGACACACACACAGACAGACACACACATAGACACACACACACAGACGGACACACGCACACAGGCAGACACACACACAGACAGACACACACATAGACACACACACACAGACGGACACACGCACACAGGCAGACACATACAGAAACACACACTCACAAAGACATACACACACACAGACAGACACACACAGAGACACACATACAGACACACACACACAGGCAGACACACACACACACACACAGTCACACACAGACAGACACACACAGAGACACACACACAGGCAGACACACACACACACATACATACAGTCACACAGACACACACAGAGACACACACACAGACAGACACACACACACAGAGACATAGTTTGGGCATCAAACGTAATTCAGTTTGATTAAGTCTGTTGTGGTGACTGTTCCAGAATGTTCTCTGCACACGTGACGGCCCATGAGAACCAGCACTACGAGGAGCTCTCACACACACACTCACACACATTCACACACACTCACACACACACACACTCTCACACACACACACACACACACATCTACACTCATAGTGCACACACACACACATTCACACACACTCACACACATTCACACACACTCACACACATCACACACACTCACACACACTCACACACATTCACACACACTCACACACATTCACACACACTCACACACAGTCTTTCTGCATTGTAACAAATAGCAGGAGGTTAAGTCTGTTGTGGTGACTCTTCCAGAATGTTCTCTCCACACGTGACGGCCTATAAGAACCAGCACTACGAGGAGCTGCGGCGGCAGAGCCAGGAGAGGGCCCAGCTGTTTGAAGACCCAGAGTTCCCTTGTGTCGACTCCTCACTCTTCTTCAGCAAGCCTCCTCCAGGCAGGGTGGAATGGAAGAGGCCAAAGGTGACACACACACACACACACATGCACACGTACACGCACACAAACACATACCAGACATTACACACACACACACACACACACATCACACATCACACACACACACACACACACACACACACACACACACACACAAACACACATGCACACATACACGCACACAAACACATACACACACACACACACACACATGCATACATACACACCAGTAATTACACACACACACATACACACATACAAAGACAGACCACACACATATGTGTTAGAGTAACTCTGAGACAGTTGGGATCGTATGATTAGGATAAATCACCAACTTCTCTGCAGTCATTACAATATAATCCCTCACTCTTTTCCCTTTCTCCCCCTCTCTCTCTCTCTCTCTCTCTCCCTCTGTTTCTCCCTATCTCTGTCTCTCCCTCTCTCTCTCTCTCTCTCTCTCTCTATCTCTCTCTCCCTCTGTCTCTCCCTATCGCTCTCTCTCTCTTCTGTCTCTCCCTCTCTCACTCTCTCTCTCTCTCTCTCTCTCTCCCTCTCTCTGTCCTCTCCCTATCGCTCTCTCTCTCTCTCTGTCTCTCCCTCTCTCCCTCTGTCTCTCCCTGTCTCTCTCTCTCTCTCTCCCTATGTCTCCCTCTCTCTCCCTCTCTCCCTCTGTCTCTCCCTCTCTCTCTCTCTCTCCCTATGTCTCCCCCTATCTCCCTCTCTCCCTCTGTCTCTCCCCCTATCTCTCTCTCTCTCTCTCTCTCTGTCACTCTCTCCCTCCTCTCTCCCCCCCCTCTCTCCATCTCTCTCATTAATGTCTGGAGGGAGTCTGGGTGTCATAATAATTAATGTTATCACTTTCCTGTGCCAACAAGTGTGTCTGTGTGTGTGTGTGTGTCTTTGTGTGTGTGTGTGTCTTTGTGTGTGTGTGTGCTGTTGAGAGTGTAATGATTCTGCATTTACTTCCAAATGTCCTGCAAAAGGAATTTGTGTGTGAGTGTGTCTGTGTTTGTGTGTGTATATGTGTGTGTATGTGAGTGTTTTTTAATGTGTGAGTGTGTCTGTGTTTGTGTGTGTATTGTGTGTGTATGTGAGTGTTTTTAATGTGTGAGTGTGTCTGTGTTTGTGTGTGTATATGTGTGTGTATGTGAGTGTTTTTAATGTGTGAGTGTGTCTGTTTTGTGTGTGTATATGTGTGTGTATGTGAGTGTTTTTAATGTGTGAGTGTGTCTGTGTTTGTGTGTGTACTATGTGTGTGTGTGTGTATGTGAGTGTTTTTAATGTTTGAGTGTGTCTGTGTTTGTGTGTGTATATGTG
>NC_045159.1:5662202-5665994 GCF_900700415.2 Clupea harengus | reverse complement strand
CCCCCCCCCCCCCCCCCACTACAGTCACACTACTGCCCCCCTGGATAACAACATTGTGTATCACTCTTTATTGATCTGTCCAAAGCGTTCGACACAGTTGATCATGATGTTTTAAAACTTAGACTTCTTAACTCAGGACTCTCGGAGCAAGCAGTCGCTTGGTTTTCAAACTACCTTAGTAATAGGTCTCAGTGCATTAAACATGATGGCTTATGTTCTGATATTGCATCTATCTACAAGGGTGTTCCACAGGGCTCTGTATTAGGTCCACTTTTATTCACTATTTATATTAATAATCTCAGTCAAAACGTGTCAGATGCAAATTTTCATTTTCATGCTGATGACACTGTTATATACTGCTGTGCGTCAACTCTTGCAAAGGCCACTGAATACTTGCAGAATGCTTTTGTTGTTTTCCAAAATACCTTACTTCAGCTGAAACTCGTCACTCTACTGCCCCCCCACACTACAGTCACTCTACTGCCCCCCCCCCCACACTACTGCCCCCCCCCCCACTACAGTCACTCTACTGCCCCCCCCCACTCTACTGCCCCCCCCACACTACAGCCACTCTACTGCCCCCCCCACACTACAGTCACTCTACTGCCCCCCCCCACACTACTGCCCCCCCCCCACTACAGTCACTCTACTGCCCCCCCACACTCTACTGCCCCCCCCACACTACAGTCACTCTACTGCCCCCCCCACACTACAGTCACTCTACTGCCCCCCCCCCACACTACAGTCACTCTACTGCCCCCCACACACTACAGTCACTCTACTGCCCCCCCCCCCACTCTACTGCCCCCCCCCCACACTACAGTCACTCTACTGCCCCCCCCCACACTACAGTCACTCTACTGCCCCCCCCCCCCCCTCCCCCACACTACAGCAGTTGGCACAGGACATGAATTTAGCATGGAATTTACCCAGAAGCTTACCCCGCCTTCAATGCCTTCTTACTTTATATACTTTATTATATTTGATCATTACTTCGCGTTCAATGAGAGATCGCGTTCGGATTTATCGTATCAAATGTCGAAGGAATTGTCATGTAATGTTGTTAAACAGAGATGGTTGATTGTTTTACTATTACTCATATCTGGTAACGTGCAACCTAACCCAGGGCCGGAGTTGCAGTGTATTCAGATGCCGTCTGATTGTAAATCTCTGTCTGGTCTAAATATTATTCACCTCAATGTGCGCAGCTTGCTATCCAAAATGGATATGATTAGTATATGGGTTAAATCAACAGATGCAGACATTGTTGTAATATCCGAAACTTGGCTAACAAAGTCAGTTATTGATAAAGATATTAACATGGATGGATATAATATTGTTTGTGCGGACAGACCCACGAAAGGTGGCGGTGTTGCTATTTATGTCAAATCAAAATGTCATGTCAGGGTAGTTCTGTCTGAATCAATCAGCAAGCAATTGGAATTTCTGGCAGTGAATGTGGAAATTGTAAAGGGCCTCTGTATAACTGTTGTTGGGTGTTATAGGCCTCCATCTGCCTTAAACGATGCATTGCAGTCTTTGATGCACCTTTTGTCCAGACTAAATTATAGCGAAATTGTTTTAGCTGGTGATCTTAACTGGGATTGGCCTTAAGCCGGTATCTGATGATTTTAAATCTTTCTGTGATTCTGTCAATTTTACCCAGTTGATTAATTCACCCACTCGTCCAAATCTTAAATGCCCTGAGAAGTCCACCTTAATTGATTTGATTCTGACAAATGTTCCTCATAAATTCTCAGCTGTTGGCGTCTTTTGCAATGACCTAAGTGACCATTGTGTTGTTGCTGCTATCAGGAACACTAAGGTCCCGAAATTAAAACCACTCACACAAACATTTTAACGAACAGGGGTTTTAGCATGATTTGTTTCATTTCAACTGGAGTAGAATAGAGCTAATCCCCGATGTGGAGACAGCCTGGACTTTCTTTAATGATGGTTTTATGCAAAGCGTAAACACACATGCCCCATTCAAGAGATACAGGGTAAAAGGGTGTGATAACCCGTGGTTTTCCTCTGAGCTAGCAGATACTATTCACGAGCGTAACTTGGCTTGGGCTAAGGCAAGGACAACAGGTTCTTTAGCTGATTGGCTGGTTTTTAAACAACTCAGAAACAAATGTTCCTCTTTTATCAAAAAAGCCAAATCAGAATATTATTTGTCTGTCACTACTGAAAATCTTAATGACCCTAGGAGATTTTGGAAAACCATAAAATCCATTTCTGTGAGCAAGAAGTCTCAAGCTGTACCGACCTGTGTTATGAAAGATTCGGTTGCTGTCTATGACAAAATGGAGATACCTAATTGTTTTAACGAGAATTTTATATCTTCTGGCTCTCTGTTTGACTCTGCTTGTTCTGCGTCTGTGAAACCCTGTACTGACATTCCAGTGTATACTAGTCAGTCTTTTAATTTCGTACCATTCTCTGTTCAGGAAGTTCATAAAGCCCTAAAAACATTAGATCCTAGAAAACCCTCAGGACCTGATTTTATTGATCCTTACTTTTTGCAATTGGCAGCTGATTTTGTAGCAGGGCCTCTTGCTTATCTTTTTAACCTTACAGTTGAGAATAAGGAAATTCCTAAGATATGGAAATCTGCTTTTGTTCTCCCTTTTTTAAAAAGGGGTGAATCAGCTATTTTAAACAACTATACGCCGATATCTAATTTATCAGTACTTGCTAAAACTCTTGAAACTCTTGTGAGTGTTCAATTAAAGGAGTTTCTATACACAATTGACATTTTGTCAACATATCAATCAGGTTTTAGGAAAAAACATAGTACCATCACAGCTGCACTGAAGGTGGTAAATGACATTTCTGTTGCACTGGACAAGAAACAACATTGTGTATCACTCTTTATTGATCTGTCCAAAGGGTTCGACACAGTTGATCATGATGTTTTAAAACTTAGACTTCTTAACTCAGGACTCTCGGAGCAAGCAGTCGCTTGGTTTTCAAACTACCTTAGTAATAGGTCTCAGTGCATTAAACATGATGGTTTATGTTCTGATATTGCATCTATCTACAAGGGTGTTCCACAGGGCTCTGTATTAGGTCCACTTTTATTCACTATTTATATTAATAATCTCGGTCAAAACGTGTCAGATGCAAATTTTAATTTTTATGCTGATGACACTGTTATATACTGCTGTGCGTCAACTCTTGCAAAGGCCACTGAATACTTGCAGAATGCTTTTGTTGTTTTCCAAAATACCTTACTTCAGCTGAAACTCGTCCTAAATGCAGAGAAAACTAAATGGATGTTGTTTACCAACACTAGGAACAGGCCTAAAAATATCCCTTCTGTTGTCACTCTTGAGGAAAGTGATATAGAGATTGTAAACTCTTATAAATACCTGGGTATTTTGATTGATGACTCCCTCACTTTTAAGCCACATGTTCTGTACCTGGTGAAAAAGCTGAGGCTAAAACTGGGTTTTTATTTTCGAAACAAGTTGTGCTTTTCTTTTAATGTAAAAAAGAAACTTGTTGCCGCCACTTTTTTATCTGTGCTAGATTATGGTGACCTATTGTATATGCACACTTCTGCTCAGTGTCTTCATAAGGTTGACACAGCATACCATGCTTCCTTGAGGTTCATTACAAACTGTAAAGCTCTGACTCTGATGGGTTTTTCTCCTGGTTAAATAAAGGTTAAATAAAAAAAACAGTCACTCTACTGCCCCCCCACTCTACTGCCCCCCCCCCCCACACTACTGCCCCCCCCACACTACAGTCACTCTACTGCCCCCCCCACACTACAGTCACTCT
>NC_045159.1:5657202-5659702 GCF_900700415.2 Clupea harengus | reverse complement strand
CCCAAAGTTTCTTTGCTTTTTTTGGTAATTTTTTTTTTTAAGTTACCGAGAAATAAACAGTGTACTATGTAATTATGTCATGATTGATTAACAAAAATAGTCTGATTTCGTTAGCGATGTATCCGTTAGCCAGGTCGCTAACAGTAGCTGCTAGCTAGAAAATAAGCACACACAGCGTGATGACGTAACATATTGCCGTACATGTTGCCGTACATGCTATCTTAATAGACACTCAACGGTTTTTGAGATACCTTCCCCCGAAAGGACCTGTTTCGTCAGACACATGTCCAACAAGAGATTAAGGATTAAGGATTAAGACAGCTATCTAAGAATTCGAACACAGCCGTTGTCTCAAATGGAACACTGACGGACACAAATGTGCGAGCCTTTTACCCATAAATCTGTGCGCCAGCTTCCTCTGGCCAACTGGAAATTTTAAACAAAGATGGCGGACCAAACTCCGCTGACAGCCGTGTTTTGTATGTAAATGTACATCTTTTGCCGTTTTCTCGCTTAGATTTTTCAAAAGTTACAGAGAAGTAGACACTTTACCATCAGATAACACCGTTATTGTAACCAGCAATAATGGTTGAAGTGATTTGCGAAGCGTCAGTCAGCCAACTTTCCAAACTGAAAGGCTGCCGAAAGGGCTCCTCCTCTTCCGCTACGTAGCCAAGATGGCGCCCGTTTAGGGTGAGTAGTGTCCATCGTTTCACACTGCATTTTTTTACCGTTTGCAGTGCGCCATCCGGGTACTTTCAGTGCCCTGAATTCTGCTGGTTCTCTCAGTGTGAAAGCCCTAAGCACTGAAAGTCAGTGTTTGAAGTGCGCAAGTGCGCGGTAATAGACACGGCCTGTGACTTGATCAAAGCCGTATGACGTCCTTATACGCAATTACGTATGACGAAAGCACGGTGGGGCGAGCCCTCCCGGAAGCCATAGAGATTGCATTGAGAGCCCTGTTTTGTGAAAACACGAGAGTCACACAGCTGCTGCCTGCAAAAATATATACATAATCAATCAAGTTGTTGTCTATTAATAGCTTTGCTTAGTTACACTGACATTCTGTGACTGTTCTTCCTTTTTGTGGGGTTCACCAGAGCTTTGTGTACATTATATAGCCCAAACCTGAATGCTCTGCTATACCAAACTGAGAAAACGGAAAATCCAGAAAAAGTGTTTCCTATATTTTAAATACAAAATACATGTATTGTATCGAATAGCACAGTTGGCACTGATAGAAGCGAGCTAGCCGATAGCCAATAGCACAGTTTTGCACTGATAGATGTGATCTAGCCGATAGCGAATAGCACAGTTGGCACTGATAGAAGCGAGCTAGCCGATAGCCAATAGCACAGTTTTGCACTGATAGATGTGAGCTAGCCGATAGCGAATAGCACAGTTGGCACTGATAGAAGCGAGCTAGCCGATAGCGAATAGCACAGTTGGCACTGATAGAAGCGAGCTAGCCGATAGCGAATAGCACAGTTGGCACTGATAGAAGCGAGCTAGGCGATAGCGAATAGCACAGTTGACACTGATAGAAGCGAGCTAGGCGATAGCGAATAGCACAGTTGGCACTGACAGAAGCGAGCTAGGTGACAACAACATCAGCACAGTTGGTACTGATAGAAGCAAGGTGGCTTCCTGCTGACGTGCTGTGGCGATGTGGTTGGCTACACTCTGCTGCTGTGGCAATGTGGTTGGCTACACTCTTCACAGGGTTTCATGTCAAAACTACTTTTGCGTTGCCTGGGCAACCTGTGGTAACAACAGGTGTGTTTGTTTGTCTTTCTCATGACATTATGCCTTCAAAATGAATTGGGGGTAATAAAAAAATAACTACCTACAACAATACCTCAAAACAGTTAAAAACTGCATAATGTGCCCTTAACCACTGAAAATAACAGCTTGAATGAGGTAAATATTTGGAGGTAATTCAGATGTCTTTTACATGAATATGCCCTGCCTTGAGTGCAATAGATTGTGTGTGTGGGACAGTGAGTTGGCCAAGGTGCAAAGTAAGAGATCTCCTCCTGATCAAGTTGCACGTACACATTCACACACACACACACACACACACACACACACGCACACACACACCCACGTAACTCGATCTCTTGCAAACTGACTCCAGCCTGCTGATGCTGGGGGTTACCTGCACACAGCATGGCGTTGCCATAGTAACCTGCGTTGTCACAAGATTCAGCAGTGCTCAACCACATTTTAATTCAGACAGAGAGGATCTGCTATGTGAAATGCACCTACCTATCTACCTCCCTATATATATATATACTGTATATATCTACCTATCTATCTACGTTATATATCTACCTATCTAAATGTCTCCCTATATATCTATCTATCTACCTACCTGTATATATACCTATTTATCTATATACATACCTATCTATCTAACTGTCAGTCTGCCTATCCATATAAAAAGTGGATATATACAGTATCTGTTAAACTATGCGTGGATGTACAATGGAAGATGGTG
>NC_045159.1:5617202-5637202 GCF_900700415.2 Clupea harengus | reverse complement strand
CGGGGTAGATTTGGCCAAGTTTCACACCGGAGCAACTTTCTCAGGCCGTCGTGGGAGCCACTCCGCTACTCACACGTGGAGGTGTAAGATGCAGACTAATCGGTGTCGGTGGATGAAACTATGACACACTAGGTTTCACAATGCCATCGCGCGCTTTCTCTTCTATATTGCACGAGAAAATGCAAGGGAGGTTTTCAATCAAACGACATCTGTGTGCAATTAACTTTTAAAATGCTGCCAGCAACTTTGAATCCGTTAACTTACTCATTCGGTTTGAGTTAAAGCATCACATTATCTAAGCATCTATCCTGGTAGATAGCCTACTAGTCTGCCAGGAAGGGACAAAGGGCGAAATGGAAATGACCGCAGACTTTTAAATTGCGAACTTCAAAGGGATCTCACGCGGCACACGCTCACACCTCTAACTTCCGTAGACGCGTGCGTATGTCTCTCCATCGCAGAGGGTGGGGGGAAGTGCGCTCGTGTGCGCAGCGGGACAGGGCGACGTAGCCGCAATGAAGTAGCCTACAACAACCCCTCCACACACATGCACACGTGCCCCAGGGAGTGAGGTGTGAACGTGTGCTTTGGCGGACTCGGAGAGTCGCTGTCGTTTGCTTTTGAGGGGTAGGCTATGCTGGGGTAAACTAAACTGCACTGCATTTCAGACAAACAATGAAAAGCACCATTTCATCAACCTGCTGCTCTTCAAACAACATTTTGAATATTTTACCACAGACAGTCTCACCTTAACTAAGCATTTTGATTAACAGTGAAATGTCAAATAACCAGTAATTTTACATTCAACTGGAAAGTGGGTATGAATTTCATTTAATGTTTCTGAGTTGCTCAGAATCTTTGCGTTATTGGACAATGGGAGCTATACGTCCCTCCCCCGCACCCCAGTAGGACGCCCTGTCATTGGCCAGATGCAACTCCGGGGCGTGTCCACTGAGCCCTGAGTTTAAATAATGGCTGTCGCATGCCAGACTCACCTCACCGATCTTAAAGGTGGGTTGCAAAGATATCAAGAATTGTGACACATTGAAACTTCTCTACATTTTTGACTGTTTGGATTTGTATTCTCTTCATTCCGGGATAAACTTCAATAATTATGCATACAACCTTGCAGCACCGGTTCAACCGACAACACATGAAACTAGACCGCACGGTAAGATTCGACTTTCTTTTCATTTTGTGATTAAATAGCCGACTGTATGTAACATGAACTTTACATGTCTACGAGCTTTACTGTCACTAAATAGTTAAAGTTGTATTCCCCAACGGAAAGCACTGTTATACAGTATGTGTGAATATATATCCATTCACAAATAATAATATTAATAATACTAGTAATAATAAATCTTTAATTCTTTGACCTTCAGCTCCTGAACACCAAGTTGAGAGGAGAAGGCGGCAAAGGATAAATCTTTGCCTAGACACACTCCGTAAGACGCTGATGCAGGACCGTGAGAACCAGGTATGAAGACTGACACCTCGTTATTTGTCAAACTCATTTTGAAATCGGTATGTGCCAACTAAGTAACAACTAAAAATTTAGAGAAACTTTAAAGTAAACATCTTTTCTCTCTCTCTCTCTCTCTGTTTTCCCTGTTCTTTTCTAGAGGGACAGAGACTCTGGAACACACTGTTACATGGTCACCAATGGTCACCAGGACAACCTCCACAATGGCTTCTTCAATGCCAGCATCAGCAGAAGTTCTCCTGGGCCTCTCTCTTCCCCCCCCCCCCCCCCCCCCCCTGCAGACGTCAGCTTCCAAAAGACGCTCATGTCCAGCGCCCTGCACAAGCCTCCAGCCCCATCACAGCAGGCTCAACACACATTGGAGAGGGAGGCTGTCACCCCCGGCAACCCCCGCCACCAACCCAGCCCATGTGGAGGCCCTGGCCTTGAGCTGTCAATCAAGCCTACAGCTTGGCAACCACTCTTCTCTAACTGATGGACCTATGGAAGAGTGATGTGAGGTACATCAGCTCCATCACCAAAAGAGCTCAACAGAGGATGTACTTCCTGCGGCAGCTGAAGAAGTTCATCCTGCCAAAGACAATGATGGTGCACTTCTACACCTGCATCATCGAGTCCATCCTCACCTCCTCCATCACCATCTGGTACGCTGCTGCCACTGCCAAAGACAAAGGCAGACTGCAGCGTATCATCCTTTCTGCTGAGAAGGTGATTGGCTGCAATCTACCATTTCTACAGGACCTGTTCGCCTCTAGGACCCTGAGGCGGGTAGGTAAGATTGTGGCCGATCCCTCCCACCCGGGTCACAAACTCTTCGAGGTACTTCCCTCCGGCAGGAGGCTGCGGTCCATCAGGACCAAAACCTCACGCCACAAAACCAGCTTCTTCCCGGCTGCAGTTGGCCTTATTAACAAGGCCCGGGACCCCCACCTGACTTGGACTCTTATCCCTCCCCCACACCTCAAGTCTGTGTTACATTAACACACATTACATTGCAGATTCACATTGCACTCCTGTTTTGCATTTTACTTTCCACTTTACTTTTTTATATATTTTGTATCTTATATATTGTGTTTTTTTGTTCTTATGCGTAGTACTTTTCTTATGTGTAGTACTTATTGTGTTTTTAAGTTTTATGTTATGTGTAGTACTTATTGTATTTGTATGTTTTATGTTCACTGTATGCACCTATACACCAGAGCAAATTGCAGGTAGGTGTAAACCTACTTGGCAATAAATTCAATCCTGATTCTGATTCTGACATCATGGTTGTAATGTATGTACATTATTGGGTTATGGCATCAGTTTCTAAATTCTTAGATCGCTGTGGGTTCTGTGCAATCCTAAAGAACTGTTATTCAGAGAAGTATTCTGTTCACCACAGCTGAAACTGCTGTAAAACGAAATGACTGTAGAACTTAGGACGTGTTCTAAACAGAACTAAATTACTGTAAAACCTAGGACTTGTTCTGAACAGAACTAAATTGCTGTAGAACCTAGGACGTGTTCTGAACAGAACTAAATTACTGTAGAATCTAGGACGTGTTCTAAACAGAACTCTTAAGACTCTTTTGATATGGAGAACCGTTTTTTTTCTCTGAGAGTGTAACTCTGCCTTCACACTGTTGCTTTTGCATTCTTCTAAGTGCCAGTTTTATTATTTCAATTCTCATGTCTATTTTCGTGCACATTTATTTATTTATTTATTTCAATTCTGTCACTTTAAAAGTCCATGATAATAATGATATTTTGTCTATATTTTTATATTAAAGAAAAGAAATGCATTGTCTGAAAATATTGTTTTATTCCACTATCCGTCTTCAACTATCTTGTAGTTAGTTGGTTCATTCAGGAATGTCGCGTTGCTCAGGGCACACACACTGTTATCATGTCAATCTAACGGGCGCGTGTTAGCCATTTAGTGCGCGTGAAGTGACACCTGGCTCAGCTGGACGCAAACTCCGCACTCTGTCTGTCTAGCGTAGAGGGCGGGCGGGCTGCCAGTTTTGTTTTGACTTGCAGCATATTGAAGGCGGTAGTGAATTTGAAGCTGAAATTGACAGAAGCGAAATGTAATTACGTGAAAGTAAATTGAAATAATCCCTGAAGGGCAGTATGATTTCATGAGTATTCATAACAACTTTAACTGGATTGGCTCTAATACGTATTCATAAAGACTTTGAAATGGATAAGGAGAGAGTTTAGAGGGAGTTTGAAGCAACAGGGGCCAGGAGTGTCAATCTTTCATTGTAAGATAAAACATATAAAACCAGAAAACCAAGAAACACATTTGCTTCAGTAGGCCCATTTATCTGATCAATTCTTTCTTTCAAAATGCATTTAAAATCTGTGAATGCAAGTTCTCCGTCATTCAGAGCAAGTCGGCTTTTCGGTGATCTAAAATAGACAGAGAACGTGTGCCGCCAACAGGAGGCGGCACGCGCCGGCCGGAGACATCAGAAGAAAAGCCCCGCGTGAGGTACGCCACACGGCTCCTCGTTAAACAAAAGGTGAGGATTTTAACAACTAACCGCCAAACTGGTCGTCTTCCTCGAGAGACAATTGGAAAGACACTGAACGAGTCAGGAGTCATGACAGCTGGCCTGGACTTACTTTTGATATATCACAGACGTTCGCCTGCTGTTTATTTAGCCGACATGCATTGTCTTTATGCAAGGTGGGTTTTGTCTTTTTTAAGTTAAGGTTAGATACGTAATGTGACGTAGGCTAGCATATGACACATGAACCCATGTAGCCTAAACGTATTTAATCATGGGGAAATAAATCCTTCCCTACCTGTGAAATTCACTGTTTAATGCAAAACGGCAAAGATATCTGACCTGGGCAAGCGTAACTCACTGATTACAGCCGTTCATTAACTCACTGCAAATTGCCGCATAAACTAACATAATGTCTAAATATTCTTCACAAACATGGTTACACCGTAATGGCTTGCGAATTGTATGTTAGACTGGTCGTTGTTGTTATTCTTGACTCAACTCCGAACTCTAAGTATTTTAAGTTTAAATACATAACTGAAAAAAGTATGATGTCCGTTTTCTGAAAGGATATTTAAGGAGGAGGATAAAAACTTATGAGGTGTGAGGCGATGTTGTGTTTCTATTCACGTCCATTTATTTAAAGCACACATTTTTTCATCGGTATTAAGAACGAACTGTCATTTTCCGAAAAAAAACTATTGGGACGCCGCTCTAATGAAGGAGATGAGCCATGCATTCACGTGAACTCCGTTGGTGTCTCAACACGGACGTATGTGCTGCTTGGAGGTGTCTACGTGTGTGTGAAGCAGAGAAAACATCCCTCTCTTCATTCTCATGGCAGTGCCACCACGAGACACATTTTGCGCGTTTACGACAATCCTGTCCATTTCTACCACCAATAGAGTACGACTATATCTCGTGCCCCCCCCCCCCCCCCCCCGCAAGCATTCAAACAGTTTGTTCTCAACTTTGTGATGACAGCAGAGCGGTTGGTGTGAGTGACTGCATGGCAGCTGGTGAACCACACCTGCACGCGGACGCATGAACACATTTCCGAGGTGATTGCAAAACGGATGTGCTGACACCAACACGGACACCAAACCTCGCTCACGCACGCACCTAAGCTCCAGTTCCCATAGAACGTGTGGACGTGCACCAGTGAATTGGCGTATAATTGTGAGCTGAAGCGTGTGTGTGTGGACGTGTGTGTGTTCGCACATTTTAAATGTCTCGGGCTGTTCCCACGGGAACTTTAGATAGATTTAGCCTACTCTCAGAAAGGGAAACGTTTATCTGACCGCTTTTATTTGACCTCCTCTGTCAAATATGTATTTTAGCCTGACCAGCTCATCCTTCGCTGTGCGAGATCCTTAACAGATGCGTTAAAAAACACAACTTTTGCATATAAACCTTAACCACACAAATCTGCAACGCTTTACCTGAAGTAATGTCACATTGTCTCAAAATGATAAGTTACACGCTGAACACAAACCAAGCCACGGAACCATATCCAAAGGATGAATAAGTGCCTCCTTTCAAAACCACGTCACCAAAACAGCCTAAATGGCACAGAGGCTTACATATCCGTTTGATGTTTTTTTTTTGTATGAACCAACTAACCATAACATGTTACATATATATATTCTGACCAATCATAACATGCTACATGTATTATCTGACCAATCATAACATGTTACATGTATATTCTGCACTGTTTGCATTTTGCTGGTTTAAAAAACAATATGCAGCACCACGCGCCCTTTACGCTCTTTGCTCCGCTGTTGTTCGTGTTCGTTTGTTGTAATTGTTTAATTGTAAGCTTTGCGCAAAACAGGAATGGGCTCGTGGTTTTGCATACCCGACTTTGGACTTTGATGTCTGAGTGTCAGGAGAAAGTGTGCTTCGTGGTCGGATTTAGTTTGTGATTTAAGAACCGGTGGAGTGGGGGTTCTCACCATGAGAGAAGCTAAAGGCATTGCATGCGCGTGCTCCTGTTGTGCACCGCAGGGTTCGCAAGAATGTGCCGCTTTGTAGTTAATACACACGCACGTGCCCACGGAAGTCTGAGGTGCGATCGCGTGCCATCACGCACCTTTGATTTGCATAGAGGGCGACGCGTGTCAGAAGGCCATGAGATTGGCATGCCCATGAAGAATGTAGGCTAGTTTTTATCATTATAAGACGTTAAACAAACTCAAGCCATTGTGTGTTTTCATAAATATTCCCTGTCTTTGTAGGCTACTTGAAGTATCCATAATGTATCATTTAGATAAAGAATAATTTCCAACAGGTTGTAATCTCTCTAGCCCTGCTGTCATTCTGAACTTTAAGGATTCACTGCTCATTGGATCAACGTTGTTCCCATGTGAAATATAGCCTCTGTTTGTAATAGTCATGTAATCTGTTTATTTATTTGGTGGTTATTTTCAATGCCCGATTATTCATTATTTCTCCTTAACCCACCCCTTCTCGTACCTCTACTTGGACAGACAGGCTTCACGCGCTTCACACACTTGTCCCGATCACAGGGCCGCAGAAGGTCACGCGATTGGCCAGTAGTAGGGGCGTGGTCTGTGAGTGTTGGTTTATATAGCCTGTAGAGTCGGGGGCAAGTCAGAACTGCTTAAAACCACTGAGGACACATAGGTTTGCGCGACGGTCCATGTTAGCGGCTAGACCTTTATTTACCTGAATTTTGAAGTTTTTCTTCATCGATTTGGTTTTCATTGGATTTGAGGATTACCAGACCAATGGCGGCAAACATGAGGCTGCAGTTAACCGTCCGACATGTCAAACTAGACCGCAAGGTAAGGCCGGGCCCACTTTCAAAGTGTTTTGAACGTACAGTGGAAAATGTTTACCTATATTGTTTAATTTGATAATGTTAGTCTTCTATGATTGATAAGATTTGCTAAAACTATTCGTTCTTATGCCGTTCGAAAAACCTGATCGTAACAGGCTGCATTCTGTAAAAACAATGAACTGGTTAACTGCCGAACTATTTGCGGTTGTGGTAGCTGCATTAGAAAGCCTGTGGTTTACTCACTCGATCTAATAGTTGTTGTTGGTCACTGCTTTAAATCTGGACCCCAATTGTTTCGTTTCCCCTTCAGCTCCTGAAGCCCCAAGTGGAGAGGAGAAGGCGGGAAAGGATCAATCTTTGCCTAGACACACTCCGTAAGACGCTGATGCAGGACCGTGAGAACCAGGTAGGAAGACTGACACCTCGTTATTTGTCAAAACTCATTCTGAAATCGGTATGTGCCAAAGTAACAACACAAATTGTACAGAAACTTTAAATTAAACATCCTTTCTCTCTCTATCCCTCTCTCTCTCTCTCTCTAGAAAAGAGCAGAGAAAACAGAGATTCTGGAACACACTGTTACTTTTCTGAGGAACAGCAGTACCCATGACAACAGTGGTCACCAGGACAACCTCCAAAATGGCTTCTCCACCTGCCTGCAAAGAGCATCCGAATTCCTTGAGACAACAGGACTGGCTACAAATCAGAAGCTGATGCTGTCATCAAGACTGGACATGGTTGCTGTCGGTCGCCATCATCATCATCATCTGAAATCTGACGTCCAAGTTCCCCTCTGTCCCCCCACCGTCTCCAAGCAACAAAGCTCATCCGCTTTGAAAGCTGTGGTGTGGGGTCACAGGTCAGCCTGCCAGATCCCGCCTCAGAAAGCTGACATTAGTGGGCACATCTACGCCGACGTCAACGCCAGCATCAGCAGAAGTTCTCTTGGGCCTCTTTCTTCCCCCTCTTGCGGACGTCAGCTTCCAACAGACTCTCATGTCCAGCACTCTGCACAAGCCTCCAGCCCCATCACGGCAGGCTCAACACACATTGGAGAGGGAGGCTGTCACCCCCGGCAACCCCCGCCACCAACCCAGCCCATGTGGAGGCCCTGGCCTTGAGCTGTCAATCATGCCTGCAGCTTGGCAACCACTCTTCTCTAACTGATGGACATATGGAAGAGAGTGAGACGTGATGCTCAGATTTGATCTATACATTCCATGGCATGCTAACTTGGCAAGTCATAAAGTGGACCAAATTATGTGTGTAAATATATGTATAATTCACATTGCATGTATATATATGTTCTGAATTTGATGACTTATAGGACATTTGTTTACAAATATTATGACAGCATTTTGCACATCGTTGGGAAAAAGGCTGCAAGTTTTTAAAGGTTCAGCCCACAGCCAAAGGGTTTCTGATTTGACTGCCCCAAGCAGACTGCCTTACACAGAAACATTAATGATACTTCAGCCTGTTAGCTGGATAACAGTGTTGGCTTTATTTTTTTAGATAATTTATTATACAGACGTATTTTGCACATTTGACTATTTATTGTTGATTTTTGTCAGTTGTTTTTCAAAGAAAATAGAAATTATTTTGTATATTTTGATAACGGCAAAATAAATACATAGAAAACCAATGGATGTGTTGCTTGTTTGTTTTCATAGATGATCTGTCTGTCTGTCTGTCTCTCTTTCTTTATCTATCAAACATAAAAAATGAACCAAATCTTAATACCAATGGGTGCTTGTATGCATGCCACGCGACAATCTGTGCATCAAAAAGACGGTTGGCTGGCGCGTGACCTTGGTACCCAGCGTCCTTTTTGCCGCTCGCACATAATGGGAACGTTAGACCCAGCGCGCGCGCGCACACACTTGTCATGTAAAAAATGTTGCGGGCGCGTGTTGCCACTTTCTTTGAAACGAGGTGAGAATTCTCCAGCAACCGGTTGCTGGCGGCGCGTGCTTGGTGGCGGGACTTCAAAAGCTGAGCCCCTCATGGGAAGCTTTCTCCGACCCGTGCGAACAACCGTTCTAATGTGAGACACCTAACTTTACAGAGCCATCAATTTAACCAGTCGCCCGCTTCAAAGGAGGAACGTCAGAACACCTAAAGGTGTGAACAATCTTTTGATCCTACGAATCAAAGACTTCTATGTGCCATTAGCTGACATCTGTAGGCATGGTTTCTTAACTGGTTTAAACGTCTCAATCGGACAACGTTATAAATTCCAGTGTAGGTAGTTGGAGGCTCCGACACGAATGTAGAGATAGAGAAACTAGAGCTAGTTAGATCTTTTGTTCAAATCCCTGCATGCTCGAAGTGTCGACATATTCAGTCGAGTAAAAAGTAAATATCCTGTGCATTTGGGTTAAAAGACGTTTGTGAAACACGCGTGTTTTTCAGAGACATAGAGGCGGGTACTGCGGAGACGGCAAGAGAGCTGAGACCGTTCCGTGTGTGTGTGTGTGTGTGTTCCTCTGTGTTTCCCACGTTAGCACTGATGACACATTTGGCGCACTCCAACTGCTCCAGCGCGTGCCATTTCGTGCACGGGGAGCGTCAGAGTGGCAATTAGCAATTTGGCTTTTGAAGTAACCCCCTCTCAAACACCTCTGTCTTGCACTCTCTCACACATAAAAGACTATCTGAGGTATGTAATACTGTTTTCTCTGCAATTATAGTGAACCGATATAGTTTTAGAGTAGACCTGTGCTCTGTGGCTATGTGTATCAATTGGAGTGTGTGTAAATGGTTGCATCTGTAAATGGTTGTGTGTGTGGTTGTATATGAGAGAAAGCACACTAAACAAACACATTCCTCTCGCACACACACACTTACTCACTCTGTCTTTCTCACACACACACCCTCATTCAGGCACTTTTGTTCCCACAGAATGATACCTGCACGTGTGTGAGAGTGTATACGTGTGTGTGTTCTCACATTTGAAATGTGTCTGCCGGCTCTTTCCCATGGGAAAGTTCTGTGTGTCTGAGAGCAAGCGAGAACGGAATAGAGAGAAAGCAAGAGAGATGTGAAGTTTAGACTAAAGCGGTATGAACAGCCTAGTACGAACCCCACCTCAGAAAAAGTTGGGACGGTATGGAAAATGCAAATAAAAAAAGAAAGCAGTGATTTATAAATGTACCTTGACTTGTATTTCATTGCAGACAGTATGAATTAGATTAGATTAGATTCAACTTTATTGTCATTGCACAGTGTACAAGTACTGAGGCAACGAAATGCAGTTAGCATCTAACCAGAAGTGCAAAGCAGAAGAGTGCAGAGTACTGTATGTGCATAATGGTAATATAAATATAGATAAATAGGATAATACAGTATGACATAAGATATAAGTGGTATGACGGGGTTGGGACGGGGGCAATTTAGGGCTAGTAATGAGGTAGAATAATTAAATAATGATGCGATTTGGAACAAGTGATGTCAACAGGTCATTGTTATCATAAAACTTTACTGTGCTAAAAGGAAGCCTTATGTTAACCGTGTCCAGAAGCGCTGTCGACTTCTCTGGGCTCTGAGGCATCTGGGATGGACCCTCACACAGTGGAAATGTGTATTGTGGTCAGACAAATCAGTATTTCAGGTCTTTTTTGGAAGAAATGGACGCCGTGTGCTCCGGACCAAAGAAGAAAAGGACCATCCAGACTGTTACCAGGGTCTGTCATGGTATAGGGTTGTGTCAGTGCCCTTGGTCTGTCATGGTATGGGGTTGTGTCAGTGTTCTTGGGAAAAGTAATTTACACTTCTGTGATGGCACCATTAATGCGAAAAGTACATTGAGGTTTTGGAGCAACATATGCTGCCTTCAAGACGACATCATTTCCAGGGAAGCCCATGCATATTTCAACAAGACAATGCAAAACCACATTCTGCACACATTTCAAAGACATGGCTGAGGAAGAAGGGTGTGCGGGTGCTGGACTGGCCTGCCTGCAGTCCTGACTTGTCCCCAATAGATTATGTGTGGAACGAAGACCCCGTGCCGTTGCACACCTTAAGACTTGTTTGCAGGAAGAATGGGACAAAGTTCCACCTGAAACGCTTCCTCACTTGGTGTCTTCAGTCCCTAAAGGTCTTTTAAGTGTTGTGGAAAGGAATGGCAACATTACAAAGTGATAAATGCTTTACTGTCCCAACATTTTTTTAAATATGTTGCAAGAATCGAAATTGAATGAACTGTTTATTTTGAAAAAACAATCAAATTCATGAGGTAAAACATCCAATAATTTGCTGTTGTATTGTTTTAATGTAATACAGGTCAAAGATAATTTACAAATCACTGTTTTCAGTTTTAATTTAACATAACGTCCCAGATTTTACTGATTTGGGGTTGTAGATAAATAAAATAGAACTGAAATGAACAGCCTAGAGCTCCATCAATAAAATAGAACTGAAATGAACAGCCTAGTGCCCAGCTATACTCTATGGTCTCGCTGGTGTCCCTCGTCTCTGTGGCAGAAAGGCAGATACAGTCTGAGAACAAATTCAGGCTGACAGGCTTACAGCTGATATCTGATATACTGTGAGTGTATAGTGTGTGTAGTGTGTCTTAAGGATTGTAATGTGTGTGTGTGGTGTGTCTTAAGGATTCTAGTGTGTGTGGTGTGTGTGTTAAGGATTGTAATGTGTGTGTGGTGAGTGATAAGGATTGTAATGTGTGTGTGGTGTGTCTTAATGATTCTTATGTGTGTGTGTGGTTTGTGTTAAGGATTCTAATGTGTGTGTGGTGTGTGTTAAGGATGCTAGTGTGTGTGTGGTGTGTCTAAGGATTCTAATGTGTGTGTGGTGTGTGTTAAGGATTCAAATGTGTGTGAGGTGTGTCTTAAGGATTCTAATGTGTGTGAGGTGTGTGTTAAGGATTCTAATGTGTGTGAGGTGTATGTTAAGGATTCTAATGTGTGTGTGGTGTGTGTTAAGGATGCTAGTGTGTGTGTGGTGTGTATGTTAAGGATTCTAATGTGTGTGTGGTGTGTGTTAAGGATTCTAATGTGTGTGAGGTGTGTGTTAAGGATTCTAATGTGTGTGTGGTGTGTGTTAAGGATGCTAGTGTGTGTGTAGTGTGTCTTAAGGATGCTAATGTATGTGTGGTGTGTGTTAAGGATGCTAGTGTGTGTGAGGTGTGTGTTAAGGATGCTAGTGTGTGTGAGGTGTGTGTTAGGAGTGTGTTAGCAGCTAGGCGTGCTCTAGCATGTGTGTTAAGGAGTGTGTTAGCAGCTAGGCGTGCTCTAGCATGTGTGTTAAGGAGTGTGTTAGCAGCTAGGCATGTTCTAGCATGTGTGTTAAGGAGTGTGTTAGCAGCTAGGCGTGCTCTAGCGGTGTAGCATGTGTGTGTGTTAAGGGCTGTGTTAGCAGCTAGACGTGCTCTAGCGGTGTAGCCTGTGTGTTAAGGAGTGTGTTAGCAGCTAGGCGTGCTCTAGCGGTGTAGCATGGCCCTCTGGACGTGTGCCGTTTGAACTATCCAACCAAGTGACTAGAGATGAACTACATGACAACTTATAATCAGTGTGTCTTAGTGTGTCACTCTGTGTGTGTGTGTGTGTGTGTGTGTGTGCGTGTGTGTGGGTGTGTGGGTGTGTGTGTGTGGGTGGGGGTTGGGTGTGTGTGACTGTGTGTGTGTGGGGGGGGGGGGGGGGGGCAGTGAGGAGTGTGGCTATGTGAATGTGTACTCACATGTGCTAGTGTATTTAAGGTGTCAAGGCAGAAGTTAGTGTATGGGTGTGAAGTGTGCTGGTAGTTTTTGACACACAAACACACACCAATTGGGGTCTTGTACTACACACACACACACACACACTCAACTCAAAGTGTTCTCATGGGAAAGTTGGCCAACAGGTCTGCTACCTTTGAGTGTCAGGACTCATCAGGTGAACGGAGAGGGGAAGGACCAGAGTTCAGAGTTCAGTGGTTCACGTGGAGTTCTTCACAAATCTACTCATCTCTGAGTTTCCTAAAAGGGTATTTTCCCTACAGTAATACGTGATACGTGCATATGTGTGTGTGTGTGTGTGTGGGTGTGTGTGTGTGAGCAGGGCCGGCGATTGCTATAGGCGAACTAGGCGACTGCCTAGGGCGACAAATGGGTTGGGGGCGCCCTCTAGCGTCGCCCTTGGACCTACTTCCCATTAATCATAGTTAGAATAACAAGCAAATAAAAACATGTTTATTAATCATGATCATCCGAGGGCGCCCCTTCAGCCCTACGTTTACTTCAACCTGATTTTTAGATTGAATTGATGGTTATTGTCGATAGGGGGGGCGGTTGCGTTAAGTTACGTTACGTTAGTTATGTGAGGGCTCCTGCACATTGCCAGGGTGGGGTGAGCCGTGAGCGTGCCAGCTACGTGACATTCGCACAAATGAAGCGGTCAATACCATCTGGAGCACAGGGACGAAAACGAAGAAAGGAAGAAGAGGAAAAGAAAGCCAAGTATAGAGGTAAGTCTTCTCATCTCAGCCATTAAGGTGTCAAACGAAATACATGTAGTATTGTGCATCACCTAATATTGGACGTTTCATTGCTGTCACTTAGGCTAGCTATAGCTAGCTAGCGACTGTTACTTTGCTAATTTGCTACGTAGGCTATTACTAGCAAACGTAACTTCACTGATAACCTACATGGATGTAAATGTCAAAAGACCAGTATCTGGATAACGTATGCTAGTTATGAAAAGTACAGTTGCTGTCTACATTAATTATAAATGGCATAAGTTCTGTTTAGTGACTGTTCACAACTAGCAGGTGCACACACAGTAACCATTTTGGGGATAGTGGTGGTGTTCACCCTTCTGTACAGTTCCTCCCCAGGAATATACTAAACATTTTGTTTATTTTTGTTTTAAATTGGCCAGATGCACTCAGGCAATTTTTGCAGAGGCCGCTGTAGAAAGGACGCCTGATTCGCCTCCCTCTGAACTTTGTAAGTAGCCCACACAACTAGTACTACTGTTGCGGTTTTTGTTATTGTTATTATTATTAGCAATTATTACTTTAATAATCACATCACATTAATACTACTAATTGTAATCAGTAGCCTAGTATTATTTAGCCTTGTGGCAGTAATTGTAATATATCTACTACAAGTTACATGGTCAGATAAAATGTATTTGTACAATGCAACTATGTGGTAGGATGATAGAAATGACCAAATGCAACTGTGTAACGAACAGCATGGATGAACTCTGTGTTTAAATACAGCTGCAGGAGAATGGACATCCAGTAGTACTCAAGGGGCCAGTAACACACAGGCCAGGAACACACAGCCTGCATCAGGTGAGTCTATTTAATAGTATTTATTCAAGCCACATCCATACTTTAAAGTACAATAGAAACATGTTAGCATGTATTAAATACAATAGCTTGTTTTCTTAAAGAAGTTCAACCACATTCATGATCATTTCACTTATTATATTAAACACTGCTTGTCTGGCTATACAATATGCTTGAATACAGGTGAAGGTGAAGGGACATCCAGGACCACATCAAGCACTCTGGGCACCAGTGAAACTACACTGCCGCCTGCAGACACCTCACCCTCCGCAATTCCTGCTATCCAGGGAGAACCTATAGATCCTGCTGACTGGCCAGCTGTGATCCGGTAAGGATAGAGTTAGTTTGCAGAGGACCATACCAGACCAGTCCAGACTTTACATTTCCAAAAAGAGATGATGGGAGAAGCTGCCACCACAACCACTTCTACAGGAAATTAGTAAATGGGGAGAAAATCAAGAGAAGCTGGCTTGTATATTCAAGGAAAAACAATACTCTGTATTGCTTCTGCTGCAAGCTCTTTTCACAGAAAAATGACCACCTCATTAGGAGTGGCCTAAATGACTGGAAGAATTGTAGTGAGGTATTTGAGATATTTTGTAGAGGTACGTACAGTATCCATAAAAGCACTTTTGTTTGTAGAGGGTATAGTTAGGGTATAGAGGGTCATAATTTGCTTAAATGTCCTTACAGGTGCTTAAGAGTGTTTTGCACAGTTTATGGAGTTAACTTAATCCTAACTTTGAGTGTGTAATAAATTATTTAAACTAATAAAAAAGAAAATGTTCTGAAACTATTCTGGTGTTTGTTGTCCATGCAACATTTATTGTTGAACTGCAATGTAGAATAGTATAATTATAAGTGGGTGAAAAAACTGCTATGCAAAGTTAAGTGATGTTAAGTATTGTGTGTGGGGGGCGCAAAACTCAATCTCGCCTAGGGCAACCAAAGGGCTAGAGCCGGCCCTGTGTGTGAGTGTGTGTGTGTGTGTGTGAGTGGAGTTTCCTAAAAGTGTATTTTCCCTGCAGTAATACGTGATACGTGTCATAGGCTCATAATCGCAGTCTTTCTCTGCTCGGCTCTGTTCCCAATTCTCCCTCTCCGCTATTCTCCCTCTCTCTCTCTCTCTCTCTCTCTCTCTCTCCTGTTCTTCCTCTCTCCCCCTCTCTCTTTCCATCCCTCTCTCCCTATCTCCTGTTCTCCCTCTCTCCCTCTCTCTCTTTCTCGCTCTCTCTCCTGTTCTCCCTCCCTCTCTCTCTCTCTCTCTATCCCTCTCTCCTGTTCTCCCTCTCTCCCTCTCCCTCTCTCCCTCTCTCTCTCTCCTGTTCTCCCTCCCTCTCTCTCTCTCTCTCTATCCCTCTCTCCTGTTCTCCCTCTCTCTCTCTCCTGTTCTCCTTCCTCTCTCTCTCTCTCTCTCTCCTGTTCTCTCTCTCTCTATCCCTCTCTCCTGTTCTCCCTCTCTCCCTCTCTCTCTCTCCTGTTCTCCCTCCCTCTCTCTCTCTCTCTCTCTCCTGTTCTCTCTCTCTCTATCCCTCTCTCCTGTTCTCCCTCTCTCCCTCTCTCCCTCTCTCCCTCTCTGTCTCTCCTGTTCTCCCTCCCTCTCTCTCTCTCCTGTTCTCCCTCCCTCTCTCTCTCTCTCCTGTTCTCTCTCTCTCTATCCCTCTCTCCTGTTCTCCCTCTTGTCTAACTGGATTATGTGAGGAAGTGTGTGAGGAAGTGTTGTGTGGGAACCTTGTTTAGGATGTGTGGATACTGACAGGGTAACACCATTACAGTTGATGGCTCACATGTTGCACATTGTGCATATGTGTGTGAGTGTGTGTGTGTGAGTGTGTGTGTGTGTGTGTGTGTGTGTGGGGGTGTGTGTGTGTGTTCGAAGGTGTTGAGGCAGAAGATAGCACCTGGGTGTGAAGTGTGCTGGTGCTATTGTACACACACACACAGACTGTCTCCCACACACGCACACACACACACACACACACCAGCTGGTGTGTTCCCCCGATTGGCAGTGCAGTGATCACCCACATCATGAGAAAGCCTCCAGTGACCTTTCAACCCGCTACCCTCTCCCTGCTCTCGGGTCAAAAGTCAGAGGAGAAGTCCTTCAGGGTCCAGCACCTAACAGACCCTTCATCCATCTCAGCACCTAACGGACCCTTCATCCATCTCAGCACCTAACGGGCCCTTCACCCTTCATCCATCTCAGCACCTAACGGGCCCTTCACCCTTCATCCATCTCAGCACCTAACGGGCCCTTCACCCTTCATCCATCTCAGCACCTAACGGGCCCTTCACCCTTCATCCATCTCAGCACCTAACGGGCCCTTCATCCATCTCAGCACCTAACGGGCCCTTAACAGTTTTGTTTCCCTTCATACATCTAGGTCTCAGACCTCAGACTCTCAGATCGAGGCCCGCTGTGGTCATGGTCTTGACCGGCCCAGTTCTCCCAGTGTGTATTACGTGTGTGTGTGTGTGTGTGTGTCTTATTCACATCTTCATAGCTTGTGTGTATTACATGTGTGTGTGTGTCTTATTCACATCTTCATAGCTTATGTGTATTAAAACCAAGATAGTTTTTGACACATTTGTATTCATCAACAGATGTCTCACACACACACACACACACACACACACACACACACACACACACACACACACACACACACTTGTGAAGTGTGAGCCATTGAGGGAATGGTGCTATGCAGTGAATTCCAACACTTCCAGAACACCAGCTCAAGTTTTCCCATGGGAACCTCAGACCCCGATCCTACACACACACACACACACACACACACACACACACACACACACACACACACATACACACACACACACATACATACATACACACACACACACTCTCACACACACACACACACACACACACACCACACACACTCTGCAGTGATTGCATATATTCCGTGGGGTCGCTGCACAAGTGTTCAGATTATCATGAGCGGTAAAAGTGATGATGTCTGATGATGATCTTAATAACCTAATTATGTTTTAGACACCTGAGTATATGTGGAGAGAGTGTGTGTGTGTGTGGGATGGGGGGGGGTTGGGTGTGTGTGACTGTGTGTGTGTGGGGGGGGGGTCTTATAAAGCTTTACGGAACGGAACCTGTAGGATGGAACATAAATATTTACATAGTTTTAAATAGTCCTCCTTCTGTAGTCTAAGTTTATTCAAGGACATCAGTGTTTGATCACAAATTAGTTGCACAAAAGTGAATTTGATTATAGAGAAAACAATCTGTTGATTGAACATACAAAACTATCCTGACAAGAAAAATATCTAGAGAATGATGACTATTGCACGTTGATTTCAGTTCTGGGTCTAAAGATATCACTGTCAGCTGGTATTGTCTCTGATTCTGCGGATCTAGAAAGGTTACGGTTTAAAGCAGTTTGGACAGAAGAATTAAGTTGTTGAAAGTCATGAATGCTTGAAAAAAAAATATATCAACCCAAAATCATGAGCTGATTCATGCATTGATCATTAATCATTCATCATTAGAGTTTTTATGTAGAATTCAACCATAATTGACTGACTGATGTTTTATTTGATTAGAATCAACTAAATATGGAAGCCATTTTTATTAACCAGGTGCCTAAAGATACACTCCGTGGTGCGCTAGCAAGGCAAGGTAGTGTAAGAGCAATGAAGTCATTAATTCATTATCATTACTCATTGAGCTAATGGGTTTATAGTTTTACGTTATCTTATCAGTGCAGTGAATGCGATGATGTTCCAATGGGTTCTGGCGGTAAACCTGAACAAACGGCAGTTCACCGGGGGTCACCTCTCTCGACCAATGAGTGAATGGGTTTGTCACCTTCTCGGCCAATGAGCGGCGAATGGTGACGCCCCCACAGGCCAGAAGGTGATGAGACGATGGCTGTATAAATGCAGGAGGATTTGGCCCCGAAATGTTACTCTTAAACTGGATGTAGTGGAAGACTTGACACCGGACCGCTACCTGAGTTCACTCCATCCGAATATTCTGCTTTATGCCACTTTGGTTAATCTTCGACGGCTACATCAAGGATAACAGAATTGGTTTATCATGGGGACCGCAAAAGTCGATAGAAAATCAAGAAGAGTAAGTATGGTTTATTTTCTTTAAAGTGTGTAAACTTGTTTTCTGCTAACATTAAATAGAAATCTGCGAAATGTTAAGGTTCTGTGCAAATTCACCCTTTTCCCACGAATGAATGGATGCTGTGATCTTTCATGTGTCTGTCACATAAAGCTGTTACTGAAGTGGCGATTACTGTTATCTCTGTGCTATAAACCCCTCATCGCATTCATCAGCGGACAGACAACTAGATTAGGCAACAAAAACGATAGTTTTCTAATACAGCAGCTTTTAAACTTACCTGTTGAGGTAGTCCGTTTATCTCGTTTGCGTGTGTGTGTGTGTGTGTGTGTGTGTGTGTGCGTGTGTGTGAGAGAGAGAGGGAGAGAGAGAGAGAGAGAGAGAAAAAGAGAGGGACCAGCCTAAAGGGACATATAGCATTGGTCAGGTGTAATGTCTTCGGTAAAGGAGACCTTTTAAAGGTTTTTACTCTGTAAGCAAAAGTGCATATGCACGTTGTTTAGCTCTCTAAATGGAAGTTTTCCAGCTGGGTGTGCTCCGTGAGGGGATTTAGAAGATCACTGACTGAGTTTAATGTTGCTATGGCACTCTATGTGTTTAATGTTTAATGTTGAGTTTAATGAATGAGTTTAATGTTGCTATGGCCGTTAACGCCGAATATGAGAAGAACAGACGCTGCCACAGCTAGCAATGGTTATTGATTTGAATTGTGCTATATGATGGGTTTATTTAAAAATAGCCTATACCCGACCTAATCTTTTAAATTAAAATTGGGAGATTGTAGTTCTTCAGTAAAAGTATGGGGAAATGAAATATCTTCCATTTTTATGTTGTTCTAAATCAAATTTATATTATTTGTTTGTATCTTTAAAAAAAAAATTTTATTTGAAGGCCGAGTCTAGTTGCCTAGTTGTTCTTTGATTTGGGTTCTAAATCTATCTGATGTAATTTGAATATTAATGTGATTGTTTTTTGTTTTCTAGGTTCTAAAGCCGGTTATTGAAAAGCAGCGAAGAGACCGAATCAACCGGAGACTGGAGGAGCTCCGCTCTCTGCTGCTGAACACCACGCAGGACACGGTATGACAGCCCCCTCTAGTGGCCAGTTAGAAGTACCGTCTGGAGTTTATGTTTGTCAGAAGTACAGAACTAACGTTATTTAAATGTTGACAATGTGGTAGAGAACTGATTAAACACAGCTATTAGCCATACGTGCCGCGCTCTTTAGTATGCTTTGCGTTACCCAGACTGCATATTTGGTTTTGGTACACGAATGTGTTGTTCATTTACAAATATGGTATTTCGATACAATTCAACTTGTTTATTCACTCTCACTCACTCACTCACTCACTCACTCGTCCATCACTGTGTTCATTTGCTCATTCCTGTTTTCTTTGTTCCTCTGCAGCGACTTCGGAACCCCAAGCTGGAGAAAGCTGAGATTCTCGAGCTCACCGTTGAGTTCATCCGCAGAAAAGCAGAAACTCCCCCTCTGACATGTAAGCCATTTATATATGTTTATATATAAGTATATGTGGTATATATTTATATATGTTTATATATACGTATATGTAGTATATGTTTATATATAAGTATATGTAGTATATATTTATACATGTTTTTATATACGTATATGTAGTATATATTTATATATGTTTATATATACGTATATGTAGTATATATTTATATATATGTATATGTAGTATATATTTATATATGTTTACATATACGTATGTGTAGTATATATTTATGTATATGTAATATATATTTATAAATGTTTATATATAAGGATATGCATATATATGCATAG
>NC_045159.1:5607202-5609702 GCF_900700415.2 Clupea harengus | reverse complement strand
ACTATTACTATGGACACATCAGTATATCTGTACATCTTACGGGCCAGTTTACCCAAAGGGGATATTTGACCCAGCCTGTTTACTCTTATCTGACCTGTTTACTCTTATCTGACTTGTTTACTCTTGTTGTTGTTTACTCTTATCTGACCTGTTTACTCTTATCTGACCTGTTTACTCTTGTTGTTGTTTACTCTTATCTGACCTGTTTACTCTTATCTGACTTGTTTACTCTTGTTGTTGTTTACTCTTATCTGACCTGTTTACTCTTATCTGACTTGTTTACTCTTCTCTGACCTGTTTACTCTTATCTGACTTGTTTACTCTTGTTGTTGTTTACTCTTCTCTGACCTGTTTACTCTTGTTGTTGTTTACTCTTATCTGACCTGTTTACTCTTATCTGACCTGTTTACTCTTATCTGATTGGCTGTGCTCGTGACCTTTGACCTTCAGGTCTAGGTCCGTATCAGGGGGAGGGGCTTATGTGCTCCTGGGCCATACACTTCCTGTTTCCTCCCGCAGGCCGGGTCACGCTGGGGTGGGGGGGGAGGGAGTGTGACTGTATGGGAGTCAACTCAGTGTTTACAATGCAGCTTTTGTTCTCTGACAGGCAGGGGCCGTATCGGCTCTGGTGTGACAGGTCAGGCTCTTCTCTCTGTAGTCTTCGTCCAGCACCAAACACCCTCCATGTTAGCGTTCCATCAGTCACTCTGTGTGTGTGTGTGTGTGTGTGTGTGTGTGTGTGTGTGTCAGTCACTCTACCCCTGGGGTGGGGAGGAAGGCAGTCCTGTATTCTGTATTGGTGGAACCAGGTCTGATGCACTGAGGTGGTATAAAAGCAGAAAGCGTAAATCACTGACATGGTTAAGTAGAAGTGTAGCTGTTTTATGATTTATATGTTTGATACAGCAGAGATACAGTAAGATACAGTAAGGGAGGGGGGACTGTAGCTACCTGTGTGTGTGTGTGGGGGGGGGGGCATGCTCTAAGTGATGAGAGTGTTTACTTTAGTTGTGTTTGTTTATTGTTACACTACTGTAGTCTAAAAGCGTGGGAGAGGAACGTCTGGGTTGTCACTAGAGAGAGGGCGGAGCCCCAGTTTAAAGCCGTTCCCTCGGGAGCACACTGAAGGGATCATTTAAAAAGCTTGGATGTTAATAAGGTCAACATATAGTAGGCATTGAGACAGGGCAGACATGACCCCCATTTAGCAATATGCTAAAGCTAACACTGCTGATCTGGAGGAGAGATAGGTGTGGTGATAGCAACATGCTAAAGCTAACACTGCTGATCTGGAGGAGAGATAGGTGTGGTGATAGCAACATGCTAAAGCTAACACTGCTGATCTAGAGGAGAGATAGGTGTGGTGATAGCAACATGCTAAAGCTAACACCGCTGATCTGGAGGAGAGATAGGTGTGGTGATAGCAACATGCTAAAGCTAACACCGCTGATCTGGAGGAGAGATAGGTGTGGTGATAGCAACATGCTAAAGCTAACACTGCTGATCTGGAGGAAAGATAGGTGTGGTGATAGCAACATGCTAAGGCTAACACCGCTGATCTGGAGGAGAGATAGGTGTGGTGATAGCAACATGCTAAAGCTAACACTGCTGATCTGGAGGAGAGATAGGTGTGGTGATAGCAACATGCTAAAGCTAACACTGCTTGAGGAGAGATAGGTGTGGTGATAGCAACATGCTAAAGCTAACACTGCTTGAGGAGAGATAGGTGTGGTGATAGCAACATGCTAAAGCTAACACTGCTGATCTGGAGGAGAGATAGGTGTGGTGATAGCAACATGCTAAAGCTAACACTGCTGATCTAGAGGAGAGATAGGTGTGGTGATAGCAACATGCTAAAGCCAACACCGCTGATCTAGAGGAGAGATAGGTGTGGTGATAGCAACATGCTAAAGCCAACACCGCTGATCTGGAGGAGAGATAGGTGTGGTGATAGCAACATGCTAAAGCTAACACTGCTGGAGGAGATAGGGCGTGGTGATAGCAACACGGACTGCAGAACCGGTAGGGCCCAGGCCCTACCTACTTTTGAACATCAAACATGAAAAAGTTTCGGTCCCTCCTCAATCCATCTGTAGCTTGTGTCAGAGCGTCTGAGTCTGAGCTCCGCCCTCCAAAGCCTTCACCACATCCTCAGCAGGGCCGCAGTCGTGTAGACGAACAAAAAAATCTAATTTTGGTTGTCAGACACATGTGTAATCTTGGGAAATAGAAAGGGAAATGTCATTGACAGAGGCAGGAGTATCGGTAACTCCTATCAAACCTCATGGAAATGCAGCATATTTAGAATTACATCTTTGACATTTACTTTAGGAAAAGAGTTGCAAATCTGCAAAACGTGAAAATCTGGAATGCATATATACATATACCCTGTAGGATTTTAACACAGAAAAGAAAATATCTTTAATGAATGTATCATTATTATTATTATTATTATTTTTAAGCAATCCAACCATTATAATCGTTGGCTCACTGGTTTATG
>NC_045159.1:5587202-5592202 GCF_900700415.2 Clupea harengus | reverse complement strand
TAAAGAAGGGACTGTCCTTAATGAGTGTGCCAAATTTCAGAAAAAGTTACCATACGGTTCTAGGGGCTGCCATTGACTCCCATTGCACCAACATAATAATAAGAAGAAGAAAGCCTACAATAACAATAGGTTTCCTCCTGACGGAGGAATCCTAATTAGAGAGAAACTGTTAGAAAACTCAGTAACCCAGGATGTTCTTTGTCGTTGTTTATCCAGTGTGGCCTGAAGATGAGTTGCGGATAATGGAGAACATTCCAGAAGAAAATCTGGCCTCCGTTCAACCTACCAGACCAAGCTCTGAATCTCTCAAGACAAATGTCCCCTTGAGTTCCATGGAGCAGTCAGCTCAGATACCAGATGGCCGGACAACCTGTCACGCCCCTCTCCTGTCAGAGCTTGGTCCTTCTCTGTCACAACTGGATGCTCTAAGGGAAACTGACATTCTCAATGACCTTGAGGAAATACTGACCTCCACAACCAACCAGTCAGACACCCAGTCATCAACAAAGGACCATCAAGAGGAACCGGTTTTGTTGGAGTCTGCGATACCACTTCCGACTTCAAGTGAGGCAGCCGGAAAAGCCAAAGACTCAAACACTGGTAGCCCAAATTACTTGGCAGCCATCCAAGAGCCACCATCCCCAGCAATTGTTCAGGTTGTCCTTGGTGATTATAAGGCAGAGTTTCCTGGAAAGATTGGACAATTGGGTGAAACCCTCCTGGAAGATCGAGGACAAGAAGAGAACGTCTGGTCTGTAGGGGTACAGGGTAGGGCGGAGGGGCCCCCCCATTGTGGAGGGAAGGAAAGGAAACATGGAAGGGAAAGAGAGAAAGGGCTTGACCAGGTGGAACCTTGGGAGGATCTGGTGCACACACAGTGGGTGACCAGCCCCCTGCACACGCCAACCATTGAGAAACTGTTCAGCGATGTGGCCAATCAGAACACAGCGAGGGTTTCCCAGACAACTGCCTCTCAGATACTTCCTGAAACGGAGCAGCTGATGCCAGGACCTTCACCCAGGGCAACTGCAGTCTCCCGTAGAAACGAGGCGTCCGCGTCCCGTAGAAATTCCTCACCCGTCATCCCATCGCTCAAACCAGAGGGGAAAGCTGAAAACTCCCAGGATCCCCCACTACAGTGGGCTCCCAAAGTTCCAGCCTCAGCTGCCCTGGTTCCGAGAAGGTTCCACCGCCAAGCATCCCATGACTCGTCTCTGTACCAGTCAGCTCGACTGCACCCCGGCTTCCCAGAGCAAAGGGTCGGAACCAAACCCTCCAGGTCCTCAGTCGCCCCTGCCACCCGCCACCGTCCTTGCTCTCTTGACCTTGATCGTGACCTTGACTGCATCTTTGACCTCCACGGTAACCTTTCACCCCACCATAGAGTCATTAGAGACATTTCAAACCAGCCGACTCCTCAGCAGAATGTTTTGGACCTTTCCACCATCATCAAAAAACAATGTAACCTTGTGGAAGGTCGAGATCCTGGCTATGCTACTTGGCGAACTAGCACAGGTAATGTAACGCTATTGTCTCACTCACATTTCTTTTGCGTCAGCTCTGATTGCATTTTGGTTACCCAGCTCTAACTGAGTTGAGCTGTGGTAGAATATGACTATATAATGAGCTGTGGTAGAATATGACTATATAATGAGCTGAATATGACTATATAATGAGCCGTAGTAGAATATGACTATATAATGACTATATAATGAGCTGTAGTAGAATAAGACTTGAATTGTGTGTTTTTGAAGGTGGCAGCGCTGCCTTCTCAGAGGAACTGGAGCTGTTTCTAGGCAACCCCCGCGCCCCAGCCAGACGAAACTCAGCCCCGCCTCCGGTGGGTGTGGCCTCTGTGCGGGCACCCCTCACCATCCGGACCAGCCAGGCGAAAGCCGTACCAGTGATCCCGCCCAAAGTCCAGTACAGCTCCGTGCCAGTAATTAGCCTCCATTTTAAATATGCAAATATGCCCATTATGCAATATGCTTTTTGGGTCACTTCACAACCATCGTGCTTTCTAGAGACAAACATTAAATAGCATTGGCCTGATTCAAATAAATGAAAATGATTGAATTGTTTTCAAAAATACCTGTTAGGTAGGTCAACTAAATTTTCAATGGTTCACTCCAACGTACCTCTGAGTCACCTCACAGCCATCATTCAAATCCAAATTCAAATTCAAAAAAGGCTTTATTGGCATGACTGCATACAATACAACGATGCCAAAAAACAAACAAGGCTGACTTCAGTCAGTTCTTTTATTGCACACTGCAACACACACGTGTATTTTATGGAGGGGACACAGGACACACACACACAAACACACGCAGGCCTGAGGTCGCTGTGAAATGTACGCTCTGCATTTGACCCATCCCGGACCATCCTTCCTCCAGGACCCTCCAGGAGCAGTGGGCAGCTTCTCAGCGCCCGGGGACCAAGTGAACCGTCCGTCTCGGTCACGGACGGACAGGAGATTGTTCTGTTTTTGCATGTTTACATAAAATGTACAAGCACAATTAACATAAATAAATAAAAAACAAACAATAAGTTATAGGTGATAACAATGTGGTATAGAAACATATAACAGGTTCATTGTTAATTATTAAACATTAAATGTTAGTTATTTGGGAAAGGGGGTTCATATTATTGTGGAGCTCATGACAGGCTGATACATATTTTGCTGCCAGTCTACATCAGTCCTCCCTCTCTCCCAGTAGAACTGAGAGTCTGTCCAGATCATTTAGGGGAATATTTGAATATTAGGGGAATATTTGTGGTATTTTGTCAAAATAATGGTCTCTAAGACTTTGGTTATGGTTGCAGAGAATCAGATCATTCCCTGTTGTGCTTTCTAGAGACGCGTTGGCGTTGATAGCGTTGGCCTCATTCAAATAAATGCAAATGATTGAGTTGTTGAGTGGATTTCAGTGCATTTTACCTCACAACACAGCAGTCAGTGACCTGTATTACAACTTCTCTGCACACAGGGGTCTGCCAGCTCAGATGTGAAGAAAGTTCCAGAAGGTCGGAAGGATTCCAGGACAACCGAGGAGAAGCCATGTGGAAGCACTGCCACGGCAACCCCAGGCAACCATCCTCCCCCGTCCTCCCGTGCCAAGGAGGAGCGCGAGAACCGTGAGCCTGTTGTTTCCCGGGTAACACCATCACCGACCCCGGCCGCGCCGTGCTCCCCTTCATCTCCCTCGCCAGCGGAGTCCCTCGTCCGCCTGCGGAAGCGCTCCCCCAACATCGAGCCTCGGGAGAACTACCCCGACCAGATGCACCTCCCCCTCTCCGCCTCCTCTCTCCTCCGCCAACGCCCCTCGTTCCGGAGCCGGCCAAGACCCCAGAGCCTGGTTCTATTCAGCCCCCCCTTTCCCATCATGGACCACCACCCCAACGCGACCGCCGTGGCTGCCCCATCCTCCGCTGCGTCCCAGAACTCCCCCGCTGCCGCTGACACCCGGCCCCACACCCGGGTGGTCTCCGCCGCTGGCCTGGGCAGGGCGGCCAGCTTCTGGGACAAGCCCTCTCATCGCCAGGAAGAGACCAGATCACGCCGGGACGCCAAGACCAGCAGCAGTCAAGCCTCAGACGTTCTCTCTAAGGAACGCGTTGAGAACGGCAAAGGTTCTGAGGCAGTGGTGGTGCTCCGAGGGGGTTCCGCAGGGGGGGGCAACAAAATGACTCTGCCCAAGAGCGGGCAGCGCCTGGAGACGACCCCCAGCAGCTGCTTCTATCAGCCCCAGCGGCGCTCCATGGTCCTGGAGAACCGTAGCAGCCGACAGATCGAGTGACACCGCCTGGTGCAGATTTGGGTTTGTGTTCTGTCCCATCAGGGGAGCTCTCTATGGCGGAGAGTTGGGGAGAAGGAGCTCCGGGACTCTACACACGCAGTTTAAGATTCTTCACAGCAATACAAGACGATTCACAGCCGACAGATCGAGTGACACCGGTGCAGATTTGGGTTTACATTTACATTTACATTTAGTCATTTAGCAGACGCTTTTGTCCAAAGCGACGTACAAGGGAGAGAACAGTCAAGCTCGGAGCAATAAAAAACATGGTGTAACAATAAATACTACTTTACATAAGAATTAGAAAAACGACCTAGAAAGGAAAAAGAAGTGCAGGAATGTAACTGCTGTAAGTGCAAGTTAAGCGCTAGTCAAGGTGCCAGTTAGGAAGGGAGGTGCTCTCTGAAGAGTTGGGTCTTCAAAAGCTTCTTGAAGGTAGAGAGGGACGCCCCTGCTCTGGTAGTACTAGGCAGTTCGTTCCACCAACGTGGTTTGTGTTCCGTTCCATCAGGGGAGCTCTCTATGGCGAGTTGGGGAGAAGGAGCTCCGGGACTCTACACAGCAGTTTAAGATTCTTCACAGCAATACAAGACGACTCACAGCAAAGAAAAAGACAGTGTGGTGACAGTCTGACAGACATATCTACTAGATATCTTAAACCATAAGCAACTTACATATCGTATTTAAGTACTCAGCATCTGTCCCGCTCTGCCCTTGGTGTTAGTAATTCCAAGACAGTTCTAAGTACTCGGCCAAGCTGTCATCAGGATCCACGCATATGTTCTGCAATACTGCAATGCTTTATATAGGTTTGAACCGGCCTTCGCTGCTGTAAAATGATGACAAGGGGACACTGAAGTGCTCTGACATGTTACTGAGATGTGTGTCACTGAAAACAGTACCAGTCAGGTGCACATCCTTATCACTTCATCTCAATGCAGGCTTTACTTGTACTGGAATTTACTGTGTGTATGTATGTGTGTATGTATGTGTGTGTGTGTGTGTGTGTGTGTGTGTGTGTGTGTGTGTGTGTGTGTGTGTATGTGTGCTGGTTATGGGGACAGAGGCACTTTACAAAGGAAGCATAAGGAAGCCTTGCTGAAGGGTTTGACTGGACTTTAGGATCATGTTTAGCAGGAAGTGAGAAAGGTTTGACTGGACTTTAGGATAATGTTGAGCAGGAAGTGAGAAGGGGAAGAC
>NC_045159.1:5541763-5586843 GCF_900700415.2 Clupea harengus | reverse complement strand
TTCAATGTCGTCAATCGTCGCTTTGTGCTTTTAAAAAAAGTATCGGTTCAGGCACCGTTTATGCACCGGTATCGTTTTAAAAGTATCGGTTTAGCACCGGTATCGGAAAAAACCCAAACGATACCCATCCCTACTAACGACGATACAAGTTCAGACGCCACCTCTCAGTCGGCTGTAACAAGTTTCATTTCAGCGCCAGACACCCAAAAGGCAGAGGTACTGTGGGTTCTCCATACTGTGACGAGGCACAATTCATTTAAATCTAACGATGACATACGTGGCGTCTTTGCTGCCATGTTCCCCGATTCGCAGCTTGCAAAGTCATTTACCTGTGGTGAAAAAAAAACCGCATATGTCGCCAAATATGGCATCGCTTCATTCATCAAGAAGGAGCTATCGTGCAGCGTTAGTGAGAAACCATACGTTGTCATGTTTGACGAAAGTATGAATAAAACGACAAAGAGCAAACAAATGGACCTTCATTTGCGATTCTGGACTACTGATGATGAATTTGGGATGTTACAAAACAATGGACCTCTCTATTCATTGGTTTCTCTCATGAAGAGTCATGTGATAACATTAATGTTTTCAAACAGTTATTATTTTCATTATTCAATATGACTCCTTCATGCAATGCATTGTGTTGTTTAGTGTAATCCAAACATATGTATGTTATGTTGGCTCTGTTCTGCATCACAAAGGAACAAAACAAATGAAAATGCCAACTGTGAGCTTTGATTGTTTACATCTATATTGGCCAAACAGTGTTGGAAGGGTTATTGTCAGTTATTATACAGTCTCCTAATTTCAAAAAAAGGTCTCATGAAAAAGTATTTTTGCAGAGTTTACACATTTCACATAGTTGATAACAAATTGAAAACTTTAAGTTTTGATTTCCATTGTAGGAGGCAATAAATTGAGTATTCTAAATAAATTGTGAAATTTTTGGGTCTTAAATTATATTTGTTGAGGTCTTAAAAAGCATTAAATTTTACTTTTGAAATGGTGCAAGAACCCTGATCTCATGTGTGTGTGTGTGTGTGTGTGTGTCCTTCTATCTCGTGTGTGTGTGTGTGTGTCCTTCTCTCTCACGTTGCATCCCGTGGAGTCAGGACCTTTCCTGCAGATGTGTAGGCGGTGTATGGTCACACGGTGGCACATGTCTGCAGTCCTGAGAATATGATCCTGGTGTTACTCATTCAGCCACGGCTGCTCAGAGATGCCCCCCCCCACACACACACACACACACACACACACACACACACACAGATGTGTAGGCGGTGTATCGTCACACGGTGGCACATGTCTGCAGTCCTGATAATATGTGTGTGTGTGTGTGTCCTTCTATCGCAGTCCTGATAATATGATCCTGGTGTTACTCATTAGAGAGAGGAACTTGTACGCACCATCATGTATGTTGCTCCTATCGAGATCCAAAAAGGTGTGTGTGTGTGTGTGTGTGTGTCCTTCTATCGCAGTCCTGATAATATGATCCTGGTGTTACTCATTAGAGAGAGGAACTTGTACGCACCATCATGTATGTTGCTCCTATCGAGATCCAAAAAGGTGTGTGTGTGTGTGTGTGTGTCCTATCTCGTGTGTGTGTGTGTGTGTGTGTGTGTCCTTCTATCTCGTGTGTGTGTGTGTGTGTGTGTGTGTGTGTGTGGGTGCTCCTATCCAGTAAACATAAAACACATCTCAACTAAGCACACTAATTTGTTTGTCATGTCCGGCTCACAGACACACACACACACACACATACACACACACACATACATACTGTCATGTCCGGCTCACAGACACAAACAGTCCAAGCTACGGTGAGGTGTGGCAGTCAGTGAATCAGTAAGCGTTAGCGTGTATGCCTGCATGCTAGGTCAGTAAGTGGAGTGTTGTATTGTGAAAAGTACGCAAAGATGAGCATGGCACTAAGCAGAGCGTAGGGAGCAAAGTGTCCCGTGTCCCTTGTCCCGTGTCCCTTGTCTCTCTCTCTCTCTCTCTCTCTCTCTCTCTCTCTCTCTCTCTCGCTCTCTCTCTCCGGATCTCTCTCTGAAACTCTGTCAGAATCTCCTTTGGAACCAGTGGGATTTGCTCTTATAGTACCGGTCCCAGGTGTTCCCAATCACTGATGAGCTGAACACACCTGCTGGGCATCTGCAAGACAAACACACAGACAGACAAACAGCCAGCCCACGACCTCTTCTGCTTGTTACCATACCTACTGCTGTTACTAGAAGCACTACTGCATTTATTAAGATTACTACTGCTGTTACTAGAAGCACTACTGCTACCGCTAGTGTTAGCATCAGCAGTAATACTATCATATGGGGCGCTAATAACAGCTAGTGTTAGCATCAGCGGTAATACTATCATATGGGGCACTAATGACAGCTAGTGTTAGCATTAGCGGTAATACTATCATATAGGGCACTAATGACAGCTAGTGTTAGCATCAGCGGTAATACTATCATATGGGGCACTAATGACAGCTAGTGTTAGCATCAGCGGTAATACTATCATATAGGGCACTAATGACAGCTAGTGTTAGCATCAGCGGTAATACTATCATATGGGGCACTAATGACAGAGACAGGTGCCGCCGTCCTGCTTCCTTCATCACAATACTGGCGAGTTCATCACCGGACTGATTTAAAAGCCAAATTATCTTTTAGCAGCATATTCAAAGACCTTCAGCTCTTATGTCAAATATTTCAATATTTCTCCACACTCACAAATGCTTACCACACACACACACATGCTTACCAAACCACACACACACACACACACACAAATGCAAACCACAATCGTGACCTGAAATAACCATCAAACAAGTGAGAATCTGACACTGTCTCTGTAGCTCTCTCTCTCTCTCTGTCTCTCTGTCTCTCTCTGTCTCTCTGTCTCCCACATGTGTTGGGCTTTAAAGGTGCAGTGGGTAGGATCTAGAGGTGGGGTTGGCTTTAAAGGTGCAGTGGGTAGGATCTAGAGGTGGGGTTGGCTTTAAAGGTGCAGTGGGTAGGATCTAGAGGTGGGGTTGGCTTTAAAGGTGCAGTGGGTAGGATCTAGAGGTGGGGTTGACTTTAAAGGTGCAGTGGGTAGGATCTGGAGGTGGGGTTGGCTTTAAAGGTCCAGTGGGTAGGATCTAGAGGGGGGGTTGCTGAATGGCAGCCAGCTGAATACCCCTCCCTTTTCCAAGCATGAATGGAATCCTTTGGTGGCCGTCAAATCCCATTAAAAGGTGAAAGGGCCTCTCTAGGTTTGTCCGTTCTGGGCTTCTGTAGAAACATGGCGGTGCAACATGGTGGATTGTGTGACAAGGACCCGTTCCCTAAGTAGACACCCTAACCCTATCCCCATGTGTGCTCATAGATCCCCTGGGTCCTCCCTAAGTAGACACCCTAACCCTATAGATCCCCTGGGTCCTCCCTAAGTAGACACCCTAACCCTATAGATCCCCCTGGGTCCTCCCTAAGTAGACACCCTAACCCTATTCCAATGTGTGATCATAGGTCCCCTGTGTCCTCCCTAAGTAGACACCCTAACCCTATAGATCCCCTGGGTCCTCCCTAAGTAGACACCCTAACCCTATACCCATGTGTGCTCATAGATCCCCTGGGTTCCTGCTGTAACATTAATGTGTGACGTTTGTGTTTGTGTTTGTGTTTGTCCCGTCCTCAGGTCCTCCTTCCTCCACACCTCCTCTCCTCTCTCTCTTTTCCTCTGGTCCTCCTCGAGTGATGAGCGGTGAGCGCGTGCACAGCGTCAACCTGCACAACTTCAGCTCGTCGGTGCTGGAAACCCTGAACGAGCAGCGCCAGCGCGGACACTTCTGCGACGTCACCGTGCGCATCCATGGCAGCATGCTCCGGGCACACCGCTGTGTGCTGGCCGCCGGCAGCCCCTTCTTCCAGGTGGGTCATCGCTCACACACACACACACACACAAACACACACGCACACCACGCACTCACTCACACTCACACGCGCACACACACACACGCACTCACTCACACACACACACACACACACAAACACACGCGCACACACAAACACACACGCACACCACGCACTCACTCACACTCACACGCGCACACACACACACGCACTCACTCACACACACACACACACACACTGACACACACACACACACACGGGCACACACACACACGTGCGCGCACACACATGCACACACGCACTCACTCACACACACACACACGGGCACATGCACACACACACACACGTGCACACACACGCACACACACACGGGCACACGCACACACACGGGCACACGCACACAGGCACACACACACACAAAAGCAACACACATACCAGTGTTTCCCCTAGGTTTACAGCTTTGGGGGGGGTGGGGGGTTGGCGGCGGCGGCCGGTCACCGACACAAACACTTAAAGGAATCATGAATCATGGTGTTCATGTGTTTCTTTTAATGACAGCAGTCAATATAACAACTGAACAATTATTTGAACTGTACATTGAACTAAGCATCGGAACATTTCTTTTTATGCTTTTGTCACTGTAGTGTATCTTTCTGGGCTTCTGGAAGAACATTTTTAGAGATAGTTGTGGCCTAAAATTCCTGATTTCGCAGGAGCTTTTCCAAAAAGTTGCGATGAAAGTTGCTGTGTTTTTAGGTGTTTGTTGCGATGAAATTGCCGGAGCAAGTGAAAGTTGCGATAAAAAGTTGCGAATAATTATAATTGAGTTATTTGTTGAAAAATAACTCATTAATAAACAAACATTCATTCATCAAGAACAAAACCATTGAGAAATGGTCCTCTAAATAACCTTACCAATATGCCAAACCAAAGATGACCAGGACTACAAAAATGTAGCAAAATAGGCTTTAAGCTTGATTTATACTTATGCACAACGAAGTGCACCTCTTGGCATTACAAAAGGACCATCAGTAAGACTGAATAAAATGTTATGAATGTCTCAGCCTTCACATATGACGAAAAAAAAACCCTGTGTCACTGTGATCTGTCTCGTCATCTGACGACCTGCCTGCGTTTCTGCCGTTCTCATTCTATGCTTATCTATCTGTTTTGCTATCCTTGTTTATTTATTTTATCTAGAGATGCACCGATATGGAATTTTAGGGCCGATAACGATAACCGATAATTATTGGTTTATTGTGGCCGATACCGATACGATAACCGATATTTTTTTTTATAAAAATAAAGGGTACCAAAGGTTTTTAGATTTACCTTTTTACAAAAGGTTTTAGATTTACCTCTTTTATTTTCTCACATGTAAACACAATATATGTATGAAAGACTCTGTCGATAGTGACGTTGCCTAGCAACGCCGTCTGCGTGCAGCTCATTCAGTTTAGTTTTCAGTATGATAGTGACAAGTTTAGTTCTTCGCCAATTCAGTGGAAAAGTAGTTGACCATACTGTGTGCCTAATACATTTCGAGTGCTTAAATCATCGTTGTTTGACATGTATGTGAGGTATTGTGTGCGAACCTTATGAAAGTAACGGTTTTCATGAAGTTACTACTGTGATGGATTGTGTATTTGGGCTACATGCGAGTGCATGTTGCTATTAATAGCGATTAGCATGCTAAGCGGAGATTTAAAAATGACAAAATTGACGGCGTTAACGGCGTTTTTTTTTTTTAAGATTAACGTTCTTTTTGGCCTTGCAAACTGTGTAGTAGGTAATAACGCGTTTAACTGACAGCACTAATATATTTATATGTTCATTTGTATATGTGTGTGTGTGTGTGTGTGTGTGTGTGTGTGTCTCAGGACAAGCTGCTCCTGGGCTACAGTGACATTGATATATATTTATATGTTCATTTGTATATGTGTGTGTGTGTGTGTGTGTGTGTGTCTCAGGACAAGCTGCTCCTGGGCTACAGGGACATTGATATATATTTATATGTTCATTTGTATATATGTGTGTGTGTGTGTGTGTCTCAGGACAAGCTGCTCCTGGGCTACAGTGACATTGATATATATTTATATGTTCATTTGTATATATATATATGTGTGTGTGTGTGTGTGTCTCAGGACAAGCTGCTCCTGGGCTACAGTGACATTGAGATCCCTGCGGTGGTGTCGGTGCAGTCCGTGCAGAAGCTCATTGACTTTATGTACAGCGGCGTGCTGCGCGTCGCCCAATCAGAGGCCCTGCAGATCCTCACCGCCGCCAGCATCCTGCAGATCAAGCGCGTCATCGATGAGTGCACACGCATCATGGCGGGGACCCCCGGCGGGTTCGGCGGCGGCGACTCCTGCCAGGAGACCACTCCGCGTGGGACCCCCGAGTCGGGCACCTCGGGCCCCAGCAGCGACGCGGAGAGCGGCTACATGATGGCGGCCAGCGTGGTGGCGGCGGCACAGCAGCAGCAGCAGCACGGCCTGGAGAGGGTCTACACCTCGCTCTACAGCGGCCTGGGCGTCCAGAACGGCAAGGACACCGCCGGGCACCACCAGGGTTACCTGCACTCGGGCGGCGGCGGCGGCGCCGGCAACCAGGGGCAGACCCAGCAGGGTCCGGAGCCGGCCTGGATCGCCCGGATCCACGAGAGATCCCAGCTGGCCGTGGAGCGGTACCTCAGCACCACGCCCGAGAGCTCCGGGCACTGCCGCAAGCAGCCGCGCCCCGTCAGGCTCCACCCAGGAGGTAAGCGCCCGTGGGAGTGGGGGTGGGGGGGGGGGGGGGTGGGGCAGGGTTAGCGTGCCGTGCAGTCACAACACAACACAGTGACAGCTGAGCCATACACCTGCAGAAGTGTGTGTGTGTGTGTGTGTGTGTGTGTGTGTGTGCGCGATCCGCCTGCATAAGTGCGTGTGTGTGTGTGTGCCATACGCCTGCATAAATGTGTGTGTGTGTGTGTGTGTGTGTGTGTGTGTGTGTGTGTGCCATACGCCTGCATAAATGTGTGTGTGTGTGAATGCCCTGCTGTGCCAGAGAAGCCAAAGTTGGGACCTTGGTGAGTGACCTTTGACCTTGTCTCTGTCCCAGCAGGGCTGCACATTAAACAGGAGGCGGAGGACGACTACAGCAGCTACCTGTCCTACACCTCCTCCGGAGGGGGTCTGGCTGGAGGGGACGAGGGCTCCGAGAGCGAGCCCAAGGGCGAGAGCTTCGACTCGGGCGTGAGCTCCTCCGTGGGCACCGAACCGGACTCCGCCGACCATCACCATCAGCAGCATCACTTCCTGTTTGGGAGCCGGGAGGAAACCACATCAGACGCTGAAGCTGGAGGGGGCGTGGTCAGCATGTCACATCACCATCATGCCCCGCCCTCCTCCCTCTCTGTGGCTCGTATCGAGGTCAGTGATTCGTCCCCGGAGCGCACGCTCCACGAGTCCGACATCGTGTCCGGCACCAGTCCCGTGGAGACGTTGATCGCGCAGTCGCCGGGGTCGTCGCTGCCCTCCGCCCAGCTGTACCTGCGGCAGGCCTGCGAGAGCCCCGCTGGGGGGTTGCGTCTGCCACTCACCCTCACCAGCAACACCCAGGTCATGGGCACCGCCGGGAACACCTACGTCCCGGCCATCTTCGCCAGCCCGCCCTCCAGCGCCAACAAGCCCTTCCTCTTCAGCCTGCCCCAGTCCATGGGGTCTGGTGGTGGGGGGGCGGGGGGGCAGTTTGTATCCGTGCCTCCGGCCCCCCCTAGCTCCCACGGGCCATCCGGTCTGTCCCCGTATTCTGGGGGAGGGTGCCAGGCGGGTGGGGCCGGAGGGGTTGGCGGGCAGCAGGGGGAGAAGAAGCCGTACGAGTGCACGCTCTGCAGTAAGACATTCACCGCCAAGCAGAACTTCGTCAAGCACATGTTTGTGCACACAGGTGAGGGCCTGTCTGAACCAGCTGCTCTAGGAGTCCTGGATGTGGGGTGTGCTCAGATGTACACGCTGGTTAGGTGTGTGGTCTAATTAGGTGTGGGGTCTAATTAGGTGTGGGTGTGGTTAGGTGTGAGGTCTAGTTAGGTGTGGGTGTGGTTAGGTGTGGGGTCTAATTAGGTGTGGGGTCTAATTACGTGTGTGGTCTAATTAGGTGTGGGGTGTGGTTAGGTGTGGGTGTGGTTAGTAGGGCCAATGATTTTCCGTAAAAAAAAAAAAAGCATTTTCCGTTTCACATTTGGTGAATTCCGTTTTTTTTTTCTCGTTTCAGCTCATTTAGTTCACCCTGAGGTAGATTGATGGCTCAAAATGAGTGAATAATACGTGCCCTTCTTAGATTGTTGTTTGCCAGCCATCAACAGAACAGAAGACTTAACATTTTTTGTTTTAAATGCGATTGGGAAGACGAGCGCGTGAATGTGACTGAATGTGGCTTTAGCGGAGGTGTGTGGGTCAACCGTTGAAAAGGGGGGCGTGGCCGGAGCAGAGTTCAGCGCAGACATGACATTTTCTCAGTGGTTTTGTTCTTTAATTAATGTTTGTTCATCGTTGCAATTGTTGTTGTGTTTATTTGAAAGAAATATAGCCTTGCAGCCCAAAATATAGGGGAATTTGGGCGATTTGTATGCACAAAATGATGTTTCCGTCTGAAAGTTGCAATTCCGTTTCAAAGGGTTCACCCGAGAATTCCGTCCGTTTTCCGTTATCGCGGAAAATCATTGGCCCTAGGTTAGGTGTGGGGTCTAATTAGATGTGGGGTCTGGTTGGCTCTGTTTGTGAGAAGAGGGTAGGAGATGAGAGTCAGAAGCGAGCAAATAAATTCACACGTGTCCAAAAAATGAGGTGATTAGTTGTAATGTGATGATGTGATTAGCTGTAATGTGATGAGGTGATTAGCTGTGAGGTGATTAGCTGTGAGGTGATTAGCTGTAATGTGATTAGCTGTGATGTGATTAGCTGTGATGTGATTAGCTGTAATGTGATGTGATGAGGTGATTAGCTGTGAGGTGATTAGGTGATTAGCTGTGATATGATTAGCTGTGATGTGATGTGATTAGCTGTGATGCGATTAGCTGTGATGAGGTGATTAGCTGTAATGTGATGAGGTGATTAGCTGTGATATGATTAGCTGTAATGTGATCATGTGATTAGTTGTGATATGATGAGGTGATTAGCTGTGAGGTGATTAGCTGTAATGTGATTAGCTGTAATGTGATGATGTGATTAGCTGTGAGGTGATTAGCTGTAATGTGATGAGGTGATTAGCTGTGAGGTGATTAGCTGTAATGTGATTAGCTGTGATGTGATTAGCTGTGAGGTGATTAGCTGTGATGTGATTAGCTGTAATGTGATGAGGTGATTAGCTGTGATGTGATTAGCTGTGAGGTGATTAGCTGTGATGTGATTTGATGAGGTGATTAGCTGTGAGGTGATTAGGTGATTAGCTGTAATGTGATGTGATGAGGTGATTAGCTGTGAGGTGATTAGGTGATTAGCTGTGAGGTGATTAGCTGTGAGGTGATTAGCTGTGAGGTGATTAGGTGATTAGCTGTGATGTGATTAGCTGTGATATGATTAGCTGTGATGTGATTAGCTGTGATGTGATTAGCTGTAATGTGATGATGTGATTATCTTCTCTGGGGCTCTAGGTGAGAAGCCACACCAGTGCAGCATCTGCTGGAGATCCTTCTCCCTGAAAGACTACCTGATCAAGCACATGGTGACTCACACAGGGGTGCGCGCCTACCAGTGCTCCATCTGCAACAAGCGCTTCACACAGAAGAGCTCCCTAAACGTCCACATGAGGCTGCACCGCGGAGAGAAGTCCTACGAGTGCTACGTCTGCAAGAAGAAGTTCTCCCACAAGACCCTGCTGGAGCGTCACATGGCGCTGCATGCCAGCGGCGTGGGCATCAGTGTCAGCAGCGGGATCACGGCCGGGGTGGTGGGTGGCATCGGAGGGGCCGGCGTGGGCGTGATCGGAGTGGGGGGGGGGATGGGCGGAGCCGGGGGAGGGGGCGGGAGTGTTAGTGTGGTGGGAGGAGCCACGGGGATGGGCAGGGCTAACGTGAGTGGAGCAGCAGCAGGGACTGCGGCGTCTGGGGGAGGGGGGGCCTCCTCCGTGCCCATGACCCTCCCCGACCCCGGGGTGGTGGTGCCACTCGCCGTGCCAACGGGAGGGGGAGGGGCCGTATCAGTCGGAGGAGGAGGAGGAGGGGCAGCGGTAGGCGTGGTGTCTGAAGGAGCCGCCTCCCACCTGGAGACTACGACCTACGTGTGCTCCGTCTGTCCCGCCAAGTTCGACCAGATCGAGATGTTCAACGACCACATGCGCATGCACGTGACGGATGGCTAACGCCGCATCACGTCTCACCAGCCAAGCAGACAACCAATCGGTAATCCACACATCTACACGACTCAGCAGCAAGTCCATAATACGTCAAGGCAACAGCAAGAGTATTCTCTCACACGACCCATTATGACATCATAAGCTCACAGGAAAAACAACTATTCAAACCCGGCTGTTATAAACAGGAAATCAACCCCAACAACATAAGCTCACAGGAAAACAACAATTAAAACCCGGCTGTTTCAACAGAAAAATCAAAGAAAATAACTTCAGTTTGGGATGAGTGGAGAAGATGAAACAAATGAATGGAGGATATAAAAAACATAACTAAAATGGCACTAGATTTTTTAATTTTCTTTTTTTTTTATTGTCTTAAGTGATCTTTTTGAAGGCAATGTTTGAATATATATATATGTTGTTAGCACATGTATGCTACTACTGGCACATTTTTGAAATATTTTGTCTTTATCTTACGATGTTTCCCAGAAAAACGATGTTTATGTGTTCTTGTTCTCTTTACAATATTATAATTTTTTTGGTGTTAAGAATTCCTTCATTGTTGCCTTAAAGGCTGTATGCGGTAACGTTGGCCGACCAGTCCACTGGCTGGATCTGTAGTCGCAATAGTTACTAGGCGGCCTCTAAATAAACTGATAAAAAAAAGGTAAATATTTGTTAATGCTCTGACTGAGCTTAAAAATAAGTCCTATGTGCATTGCCGATTTCGTTATGTGTTAAACACTACCAGAATCTGGCGGGAAAAAAGAAAAAACCTAAGATACAAAAACACACATATACCAAGCCAGTTCTGTCACGCCCTAAAGCAAGCACTCTTAGTGCGACGTCACCTGTGCATTTGGAGTTACCTAACATACAGCACTTGTGAATGTGCCCACACACACAAATTGACAGTTTCACACATGGTCTAGTATCATAGTATTGTAAGTATTGTACGATACAATATTCCCAAAACATTGCCGTTTTAAACATTTCACAGTGTAGAAACGAAAAAACGGAATAGCTAAGAATACAATATGAACATTTGGAATTAGCAGCCTGCAAATGTTAAGTTGTAGACCGAACTTTGAACAGCTGATAAGCGTTCAAAAATTACTGTGGTATCAATACATGTTGACACAATTTTCTATTACTTTTTGCGATGACACAAAGAAATTTAAAAAAAAAAGTAGAAAAAATTGAGACACAGATATGCCTTGTTCATTTTTTCATCTGTGTGGGGATTGTGAACGTGAGAATTGTCAACACTGGGTTTGTGATTAATGACGATTATTGTTGTTACGATAATGATAGTAGTTGCTGTTATTTATTGGGAGTTTGCTGATATGTCGAGATATGTGGGAAGATGGAAAGCAATGTTGCAGCTGTTGTTATGACAATTATAATTGTCATTTTTAAAAACAAGTGGTACAATTCGGCTTGTGTTTGTTAGATGTTAGAAAACTACAGAAAATTACGAGAAAAAAAATTCTTTCATGTAATGGTGGAAGAATTATGCTTTTATGAAATATTTCATTTTGTTTTCACGTTTTAATTTCAAATTAATTTACAATTTTCCCATCATTGTGGATGCTGATCTTACCAATAATTAAGTACATTTTATATCACAAAAGCCTGAAGGTCAACTCTTTCCACAGTCTGTGCTTGTTTTTATAAATATCCAGAGCAAAAAAAAAGTTAGTGGAAAACAATTCTATACGCTTTAAAGTACCTTATGTTTGATTGGTTTGACTTGGACTCCTGCATCACACTGCCACAATAATCCCTCAGTGCAAAAAAAAAAACAAAAAAAAACAAAAAAAAAACAACACGACTGTTTCAGAAGACCTCTTCCACTGACATGACACAGATGCACAAACTGAAACATTCTCCAACTTTAACCAAGAAACGTGGAAAATGTACATTTTTGAGATTTGTGTTCATATGATGAAGAGTTTGATCATAATGGCTCGTTTCATAAATAAGAAAAGATTCAGATGAAGTGTAGAGTGAGCTAAGACCTGCTCGTATCCATGCCTGGCACCTTTTGGAAAACATTTTTTTTTTGCCTTTTGCCCAAAATAACTTGATCAAAAGTGAGCTTTTTTGTTTTGCACTTAGTAAAGCAGTTGACCACAAAATATTTGCACTCGAGTTCTTTTTTATGTAAACATAACTCCTTCTCAACAAGCTATTTAGTCTGTTATCCAAATTCTCCTCCATAATCATTTTTTATTTAAAACAAAGAATATAAAAGTCATCACGGGCTGGTTGTCCTGAAAGAGCCATTAAATATGGACTGTCTATCAAAATAGGAGTCATTAAATATGGACTGTCTATCAAAATAAGAGTAATTAAATATAGACTGTCTATCAAAATAAGAGTCATTAAATAGGGACAGTCTATCAAAATAAGAGTCATTAAATATGGACTGTCTATCAAAATAAGAGTCATTAAATATGGACTGTCTATCAAAATCAAATCTGAGAAAGGGGCAGGTTGAGTGGCATGAGAACTGAATTGATGGGTGAGATTTTAAGATCCTGTAATCCTTTATGGAAGAGCTGTTTATCGATCTAGATCCCACTGCCACCACTTATTCACACCCTAATCGTTTCAATACAAACCCAAAGGAAGTGTTAAATGACATCAACAGATGGACAGCCAACCCCTGTGAGACTCTACACCTTGTCAACCGCTGAGAACTCGCTTATTTCTTTCTTTTTCTGTTTATGTGTCTGTAGATTTGACCAAAAAAAACATCATATTATGTCCAATTTTACTTAATTGTTGTAGTTGAATGTGAATCCTGAGAAATAATCCCTTTCTTGCCTAATAACCAGCGAGAGAGAGTGAGGGGGGGGGGGGGGGGGTAGAGAGAGGAGGAGGGGAGGGGGGGGCAAGGGAGTAGGCAGGGGCACTACTCCTCCCCCCCCTCCCCTCTAGGCTGAGATGTGGGAAGAGTCATGTCTGTTTACATCACTATGTGAGAGGTGCCTGGACAAGGCTGTGCTGGGGTGTGTGTGTGTGTGTGTGTGTGTGTGTGTGTGTGTGTGTGTGTGTGTGTGGTGCCTGGACAAGGCTGTGCTGGGTTGGCTCTTCTTTAACAAATGCACTACTTACTCATTTCTTCCTCTTCAAACTGCTTGCCATGGGCTTACACAGACCCAACACAACACACTCCCCCCCCCCCCCCCCCCACACACACACACACACACACACACACACACACTCCCCCCCCCACACACATACACACACACACACACAATCCAGCACACTCCCCCCCCCCCCCCCCACACACACACACACACAACACACACACACACTCAACACAACACACTCCCCTCACATGTATCAGCATGCCATCAAAAACATCAGCACAGATGAGGAACCTTCTGAATGAACCCTGGCGCCTCGGCCAATGAAAGGAAACGAAGGGATGAACTACATTCAAACATTCAAAGCAACCCCGACATACAAAATACCAACAGCTAAACAAAATGTCAGATATGCAATTTAAAGACCAACTTCAGGAAATACATCAGTGTTAGCCAATCAGTACAGGGCCGGGCCGGGGGGGGGGGGGGGGGGCATGTTTAGTAGTTTCACACCTAAAGGGGCGGGACTTCATGGAAGCCCGTTTCATCTCATCTTTTCTCTTTCTGGAGCTGTGGAGGATCATGTCAAGGGACGACCACATGCTCTCTAAGCCCCATGCTTGCATGCTTGGTGTTACCCAGGAAGTTCATTTTTTTGTATTTAAAACTCAAAAGGTTAGCCTCGCTGCAGTGCACTCCTAACATTTTTGGTCCAGTCTTGTCAGAGCTTTATCAGTATGCTGCGATATAGTTGTGAATCGTTAAAAATGATAAAAAATGCACCTTTCAGCGGTTTCGTACATTCCTATTAGCAGCAAAACTAGCCGAGAGATGTATGTTAAGCTTAATCGTCATGACGCCCAGGATTGGCCCCAGCCCTCTGGGTCGCTGCTGTCACCTCACCTAGTGACCAATCAGCTGTCTTCTCTTGATCTGTCAATCATGCTACCAGGCCCCGCCCCTTCTGCGGGCAGGCGCGTGTATAAAATACGTTCAGGCTTTTTTGCTACTGTAACCAATGTGGCTTCTGATATCCATAAGATCTCCCAAAACCATAACAATAGACCAACAAAGTGAACTTGTTTCTTCTCCAACAGCATCAATAAAAGCAGAAAGAGACGAGTGGTGGAGGAGGAGTTGAGAGAGGGCGGAGAGAGATGCTACCATTTTGCATTTTTTTTTTCCTCTTTTTATTTGCACATGTTCACTTCCTAAATGTTGCCTGTGCTTTTGTTTTATAAATGTTCAAAAAAAAAAACATGAAAATGTGTTGAATTGTTTTTAGTGTTCACATTGTTTTTCTGCTTTGTACCCTTTTTAGTTTTTTCGTTGTGAAACAGTGAATCAGTGATTTTGTCATTTCTGTCAGATTTTGTTTGTTTCAAGTTCTGTAGTCATTCATATAAAGCAATATTGTTTTTGAATGGATGGAAATCTCGAAACATGAAACAGAACTGTGGCTGTCACCTTTCCTCCTGTTCAACAGGGGGCGCTGTTGCATATTTATGCGGGGAAAAAATGTTGCATCTACATTGCACTGTTTTTTCGATAAATGTAATACCCCACGAAGTGCACTATTTACTGTTTTATTAATAATTGTGATTACTTCTTATTAATTATCATCACAATGCATTTTATGATGATAAAATGCACCGAAATAGATTATAGTTTTTAGAGATGAATAATTGCAAATATATATTTTTTATTTGTTTGTTGTTTTTGGGTTGGAGGTTTTCAAGTGAATTTGGGTGCATGAATAGGGGGAGGTGGAGAGAGGTGTTTGAATTGATGCTTTTTATTTCATTTATTTCAATATTTTGAAGCAGTTTAGTTCTGTTTTTAAGAGCTTGTTGTTCATTTTGTTATGTTACCCTTTCTTCTACTGATTTGCCTCTTGCGTTGCTGATGTTTTGTCTTTTATTATTTCACTAGGATTTGTCACTTCTCTTGCCCCCCCCCCCCCCACACACACACACACACACACACACACATTTTGGTGGGTTCATTCTAACCCAATGTCAAAAAACGTGACATTACACAAAATTACAATGCAGACTAAGATAACAAATGGCTCAACTAGTTAGAATTAGAACCCCCATAAATGTATTCTCTTTGTGAACATGTGTTGCTGTAAATGACCAACATAGCTGGTTCTGACTAGCAGAGCTGGTTCTGAGCTGGTTCCAAGTGTTTTCCTTCTGTTTGATGGTGCTTCCAAAATACTGCCGCCACAGAGAGCCGCACTATTGCAGTCCCCATTCCACAGTTCTATACACCTTATCAAGCCCCTTCTCCAACCCATCTTTACTGCTCTTAGCATGGCACAGCGTCAAGGCCCCCCAAATTAGCATTGATGACAACTGATTGAAATGTTTTAGAGTGAGTTGAGAGTGCAGTTTTAATCACAGCTAAATGTACTTAAACACTTCAACGCACACAGACATGCAGAAGCTGAGGCCGTGGTGGTTAACATTGACTAAGAGGTAATTTAATACTCCAGGGAGATTCCACATCTGCTATGGAGACTGAAGCCCTGGAAACGCAGCCCAAACGGAGGGCAATATATGTTTCATTAAAACAACTCATCTGAAAATACCACAAAATGTCCACATTTCAGTAAACTGGTGTTGGCAGACAGCAGCCATGCTCAGTGTGGCCCTGGTTTCCATAGAGCTCTGATGTCATAGAGCCTGGTTTCCATAGAGATCTGATGTCATAGAGCCTGGTTTCCATAGAGATCTGATGTTGAAGGGCCACCATCTATCCCCTTTACTGAAAGACTCTCTCGGAGGTGTAATCCTTCACTGTGTATGTATATATTCACAATCAACTTCTCTTGCTCTCTCTCTCTCTCACACACACACACACACACAGACACACACACCTGCCTTAATTCTAATTCCAATAAATGCACTATTTGGTTGAAGAGGTGCTTCATTGCTGTCCCGTTAGCTAACGTTGAGTTTTACGTTAAATGAGATATTTGTGTAGTGTTAAATAATGACCACAGTAAAGGATTAAGTGTCCAGTCTAGCAGGTGTCATGGTTGTAGTGTTCTGGTCTGAAGGACAAATTGGGTGTCGTTTCAGTATGTGCATCTTGTTCTCTCTGTGTGGATGAATGAGACGATGAGATGATGAGATAACTCGGGGTGTTGAGGCCCGGGGCAGAGTGAGACAGTCCTCTTGGAACTTAACATTTTCATCTCTAAAAACAGGAAGGGAAGACTTAACATTGCCACTTAAAGATAATCATGATTTGTCTTAAATTTGTGTCATTTGTTGTCATGGCGTCCTGAAGCTTCCCTCTTGTTTCTCCTGTTTTGCAGAGTCACCGTTCATGTCCAGCATTTGGTATCCTATCTAGTCGCCTTAGTATCCTCTGTCCCGCCTCCAGCAAGGCTTTCATCCTATCTAGTCGCCTTAGTATCCAGTATCTGTCGTTGGCATGTGTGGGGTTAAGGAGGCCCTTACCCTAGGTGATTATAAATCATGGTGTTTGTCTGGTGTGGGGAAATAGAAAAATTACATCAAAATGACCACAAAAAATCAATAAGTCAGAAAAAAAGGAAATACAGCTTGCTTCTGTTTGGTATTCAGAAAGTTCCTTTCTGCGTGTGTGTGTGTGTGTGTGTGTGTGTGTGTGTGTGTGTGTGTGTGTGTGGGTTGGGTTGGGTTGGGTTGGGTTGTAGGTCCTCACTCTGTCGGGTGTGTCTGTGTGTGTTAGGTTGGGTTGGGTTATAGGTCCTCACTCTGTCGGGTGGGTGTGTGTGTGTGTGTGTGTTGGGTTTTCTAGTGTCAGTTCTCCTCTCTGGTGTGTCGTTGCATCCCGCTGTTTGTTGATTTCTCTCCTGGTTTGTTTGAAAGATGCTTTGGTTCTCTTACATGTCTTCATTTGACACGGACTCTGGCCAGTGGGTGCCTGTCTGTCTGTCAGTCAGTCAGTCAGTCAATCTGTCAGTCAGTCAGTCTGTGTGTGTGTCAGTCAGTCAGTCATTCAGTCTGTCAGTCGGTCTGTCAGTCTGTCAGTCATTGGAGTCAGTCAGTCAGCCAGTCAGTCAGTCAGTCTGTCATTCTGTCTGTCAGTCAGTCAGTCAGTTAGTCAGTCTTTCATTCATTCATTCAGTGACTCACACACTCACTCTCACATACACACACACACACTCTCACCTGTGTCTTTGTATGTCCTGTACTATACCCTTGGCTTCCACAGACTAACTAACGCATACCACTGACGTAGCACAGCATTCCTGTTTGAGTCCCATTAGCCCAGTGTTGTACAGTTCCAAAGGTCAAAGGTCGAAGGTCAAATCCTGTTCTTTGCACCAGAGCTAGATTATGCCTTAATGTTGTGATGTATGGTGGCTGTCCCCTGCGTATGTTAGCTTCTTTTAATTAGTCCACTTCCTGTGTGGAGCTAAAGGGCGCTGTGGGGCGAAAGCGTGCTAGTAAGATGACCACTGTGACATCATCAGAGACAGTTCCACAGGGCCATTCTTAAACTCGTAATAGAATAGAAATTGTTCTGTGACCAAATGTGACGTGTAGAAATGGTCTGTCATCAGAGAGTATTGCTGCAGTGCTTCTTAATGTGAAACTGTGATGTAATATCCAAGGGACGTTAGTTTGGCCACGCCCCCTGAAAGTCCAATTTTATGCAACTTTTCAGGACAACAGTTTGAGAAGAGAAGAAGTTGGTCGGTCAATCCCACAATGCTGTGCGTCACACCAGTTTCTTTGGTCCTTTGGTTCTTCTTCTAGAAGGATCCTCTGTAGAAGTAGAGCGGAACAGCAGGCGGTGGAGTTTGAACTAGTGCATGAGATTTCTGAAACCCCTTGACTTATTTCCCAAACCCACTCTCAGACCAAGTGCCTATGAGAAGCACAGCAATGTGATGTAGCAGCTCCTCACACCACAACACCACAACACCAACACCACAACACAGAGACAGAGACCCCCTTAGTATTAACAGCAGCCAGAACTTCAGCTTTGTCTAATCTCTGAAAAAGACCATTTGTGCCCTGACACCCAGCCAGCTGACTCTGAGACGCCCCTGCGCTTAGTGACCAGTCCAGCGCATCCTGGTGCTTAGTGACCGGTCCAGAGCATCCAGAGCATCCTGGTGCTTAGTCACCAGTCCACAGCATCCTGTTGCTTAGTGACCCATCCAGAGCATCCTGGTGCTTAGTGACCAGTCCAGCGCATCCTGGTGCTTAGTGACCCATCCAGAGCATCCTGGTGCTTAGTGACCAGTCCACAGCATCCTGTTGCTTAGTGACCAGTCCACAGCATCCTGGTGCTTAGTGACCACAGCATCCTGGTGCTTAGTGACCAGTCCAGAGCATCCTGCTGCTTAGTGACCAGTCCACAGCATCCTGTTGCTTAGTGACCAGTCCTTAGTAACCAGTCCACAGCATCCTGGTGCTTAGCGACCAGTCCTTAGTGACCCATCCAGCGCATCCTGTTGCTTAGTGACCAGTCCTTAGTGACCAGTCCACAGCATCCTGTTGCTTAGTGACCAATCCACAGCATCCAGAGTCGGCCGTTTTCTGGGTTTCCACTGCCATTAATTGACTTGCTTTTAACTTCAGAAACACTTTTATATTCATCAAAAGAGTAGCGCAAGCAATAATGACTTCTCACCATAATCAGCAGACCTGAACACATCTAATACTGTATTTGACTTCCTGTAAATCTCACCTGAAACACATGTAAACTAATACTGTACCTTACTTCCTGAACACATGTAAACTACTATATTATCTCTGCCTGTCCTAAAACATAGTGTTGACATATAAATACCACCTCACTGGCAATTTTCAGAACTATTGTCTTCTAATTCAGAGTATTACATAGTGTTTAGCATCTTGATATCTCCACTGATATGTTTATATGTAATAATTCACCGCTTGCAAATGTAGTAATGTAACACATTAAAGGCTACTAACTCAACATAATCCAAAGACTACAGTTTAAAAATACATATATTTACTTCATTACACTCTATTGTGTTGTATGATATTCTATTTTGCAGTTGTACAATAATATATATTATACATACATATTTTACAGGCTACAATCTATACTGTAAAGCAGTGGTCAGCATATACAAGAAAAAGGATATATTAATGCAAATTTCACTTAACTGTGGTGTTTTTTTTTTTTTTTTTTTGTCAAGGTTTTATTTGGAGTCTGTAGACGTTTGTATCTGTAGTCACTTCCATGCAAGCCAGTGTGTGTGTGTGTGTGTGTGTGTGCCAGTGGAGCCCAGGAGAGTGTTCCGTAGGGGTGTTAGAGTTCAGCATCTGCACTCGTTTAACACCTCCTGTCTCTGTCTGCCCTGTCTGCCCATGGAGCCGGGGTGGGGTGCTGACGTAGAGAAGGCGTTGTGGCAGTACTCAGGTGCCCAGGGGAGCTCACACACACACGTGGACACACACCCCTCTGTGCTGCACCCTGGCTTGCTCAATCCCACTTGCCTGAACGTTCTTAGTGGATACAGAACTCCCACACAGACCCACACAAACACGCACACGCAGTATTCTACAACACATTGAAGAATAAACACAATTTTTTGTAAATTAGATTGTTTACACTCCTTATTGTAAAAAAATTACTGCCAGCAGCATTTGAAAAATCTAAAAACTAAAAATTCTTGACTTTCTTTTCTAAACTACACTAACCTCTAACCTGCAGCTTTGTATTCACATTGAAAAAAATAAGAATTAGAAAGTTACATTTCCACCATTGGAGGCGCCAGCCTGACTCTCACTGCCGGTAATAATGCTGATTGCTGTGGTAGTTGATACCAGCAGTATATATGCAGCTTTAACTTCAGCTTTAAGGCCGAATCTGTGTTGCCTTTCTTGATCAGAAAACGCTCCCCAACAGCCAGCCAGGGAAAGCATGATGCACGAGCAGTGGCAGAATGTGACCTTTAACCTGCAGTTGGTTTCCACAGCAACGCTGGACACACACGAGTGTCGTTTCAAGGGACAGGACGTCCCCACAGGAAGGAAGTGGTTGCTAGTGGTGTCGTTGAAGAATAGCCTCCCCATAATATTTGGACCTGGTTCCCCGACCTGTCTTTGCGCTAGAGACCCTAGATTAGAGTGGAGATGTTCCTGCTCTAACACACTAGACCAAATCAGACCAAATGTTGCCGTTCCGTGTGTTTCCAGTTTGTGCTGGTTTTCATTTTCCCATGTTTGAAAGATTTTCTGTTTTGTCCACGGTTTCTGACACTACTGTGGTGTGGAACGTTATTTCCTGGGTTATTGTGCATTCTAACCCATTGGCTGAGCTGACCATGTGTCTGTGGGCTCTCATTGGCTGAGCTGACCATGTGTCTGTGGGCTCTCATTGGCTGAGCTGACCATGTGTCTGGGCTCTCATTGGCTGAGCTTACTATGCGGCTGTGGGTGGGGACCCTTTGGAAAACGTGACATATGCAACAATCGCTCTCCTGTCTTATTTCCACCAGCAGTTAGGGGGCGCTGTTTATTTTTACTTTGTCTTGCCAAAGGGAGTGAGACGACGTCCGATGACACTTTTGTTTGTGTCGTCTGATTTGATCTAGAAAATGAAACCGTTAGAAGATGACACGAGCACACGGGACGAAGGAGAGTGTGTAACACCCTGAACTTCAGAGTGGGGGGGGGGGGCATTTGAATGGAGACGAGGTGGTTTGTGCTGTGACTACGGGGGAACATTTGAATGGAGACGAGGTGGTTTGTGCTGTGACTTCGGTTACAAACACTGGACAGAATTGTTGGGAGAGGGTAACGTTGTTTTGTTTTTGTTTTCTTTGCTTGTTTGTTTTATTTTCTTGCAAATGACCACAAGATGGTTGACCTGCAAGAGTAGTGCCACACCTTTGAGATGTCTGTGTTCCTGTTTAGTCTACGCACCTTTGAGCTGCCTGTGTTCCTGTTTAGTCTACACACCTTTTGAGCTGTCTGTGTTCCTGTTTAGTCTACGCACCCTTGAGATGTCTGTGTTCCTGTTTAGACTCTGTCGACATACAAAGTCCCCTTTCTCTGTCTCAGCACATTTTGATGTGACGTCCCATGAGGCCTCGGGACGAGCCCAGGGCTTAGAGAGTGTGTACCAGAAGTATGTGAAGAGTTTGGCCTGTAAAACCCTCATTTTTCCCGAGTCACGACCTTTTACGATCTTTTGAAACCGTTCCTTCTTTGTGTGACCAAAAGTAACAAACGTGATTTTGTCAGTATTTTTCACAACCGTATAATCTGTGATTTTTTTAGAGACGAGTGGTACAATTTTGGTCTTTTCCACCATGTTTAGTTTGCACTTAAAAATGTTAGTATCTAACTAAATGAATCTGGCAAAATTGTTATGGTCCAAAATTTTTACATGTTTCCAAAATCCTATTTTTTTTAAAAATCAACAATAGCTTGTTCTTCAAAACCACCCCTGCAAAAATTATTTGTAAAACCACTGTCCAAATGTGTCCCGTAAACCACTACGAGTTAAACTAATTAACGTTTAAAAACACCTTAATGGACCACCTTGGGTGGCAACAATGTCTCCAAAACAAAACAGAAAATGACAAAAATTGTAATTCAAAGAACTACCACTTTTACGAACTAGACAAGAGATTTGCACTAAAGACAAAAAGTCTCCAGCCCATAACCTGGACTCATTGATTGGGCGAGGGGGGGATTATCTTCCATTTTTTTTATGAAATAGCAATATAAAAACCTAGAGAAATGTGGGAACACATTCACTAAACACAGTGGGGATGAAAGGTTAATAAAGAGTGCACTGATGATCCTGTTCTACATGTTTTCATTTTGTGTGAAGGAACTGGTCTCTGAGGAGAATGTCTTTTTGTTTGTATTTATTTTTGTTGTTATTTACTGTTATTGGCCTTTTCTGAGTGTACTAGAAGTAAAAATCAGTCTTTTCCTTGTCTCAAAATTGTGGTTGTCTTTCTTTTTTTTCTTTTTTTTTTAACCGAAAACAAACTCCCTTTGTAGGGTTTTGCCTTTTCTTAACGCCCGTGCTGACACACATCCCTGTGAGTGGGTGGGTGGGGGGGGCATATACGTATGTGGGGCTAGCTGTTGCATTATCCCCCTGTAACTAGGTGCTGGTAACTAGGCGCTGGTAAAGTTCATGCAACATAACATGTGGACATGTGCACGCCCCACTGGATGTTGTCATGAAGAAGAAATAATCAACTCAGTTCACCAACTGCGTCACACAGAGGACATTTGAGCTATACTACTATAAGCAAACAATAGTTCAGCAACTCTGAGTTTGACAATCACACTCAGGAGTGGTCCTTTTTCCCCACAGCCAAATCAACGTTAAAGTACCTTTAGCGACACGTCATTACATGGTGTTACCATAGCAACATGTTATTAACCAAATTAGCCTTTCTGTGCAAACTGTGTTTTTCAGGCCTGTGAGAAAGACGAGGGTGACAAAGGGGGGCAAAAACTAATGTGAAATGGTGGTAAAGTTGTATTCCAGATGAAGATAGTATTCAATCTCCTGTGCTCACTGTCCTGCTTACGTTCTCATCACCAGAGCTATCTATAGCCTTGTGTTGTATTGTTGGTAATCCATCAATAGACTATTTCTAAACTACACGAAAAAACTGCTGGATGTAGTTTCGAGCAAATAAGCAGCCCAGTATCCGAAATAATGTGCAGTTTTATTTTGACACCTTTCTAGATGTTTGTGTTGCTTTTATTTAAGAGGGGAAGATTTAGCAGCATTCTTCAGATCTTCGGTTCGGATTCCTTGGCACTTTTGTCGATGTGTGACGGTGTGTTTTATATTTTGTATCAAGGGAATTTGTTTTCCTTCCGCCGTTGTTTGTTTTTGTCTACAAAACAACAAAAAAAATAGAACACGTAATAAAATAAGTAATGTTTCTCTTTGCCAGCGTGTGGTCACTTTTTTATATATCTAGAGAACCATTTCATGTGCCTTCTTCTCTTTTTCTCTTCTCTTTGTAACTCTTGGTGAAGCTATTCGTAGTTAAGATGCTAGCATATATATATCTGTAAAATTAATGATGAAAACCATGAAAAAAAAAATTTGAAAACCAGCTTGAGATCAATGTTCTTTGCACTATATAACCCCAAAATTTGCTTTTATCTGGTTGGTTTGTTTTGTTTTGTTTTTTTCGTTTTGTTTTTTTTTGTATCGTGATGTGTATTTATAAACGGAAACAAATAAATGAATCAAATTAAAATAGTTGTTTGTGTTGCTTTTTACACAATAAACATATACACGTACGCCTAACTAAACATATACTCTAACGCCTTGGCCTGCTGTCGGACAGAGTTAGATATATCATCTCATGGCCAGAGTTAGATACTGTATATCATCTTATGGCCAGAGTTAGATATATCATCTTTTAGCCAGAGTTAGATATATCATCTTATGGCCAGAGTTAGATATATCATGTTCTGGTTCATTTGTTTGCACTTTTCAGTTGCCATCGCTTGGCATCTTCAGCCTATTTTTTTATTTTTTTTTATTTAAATAAGTCATTGTAATTTTGAATAAATAATTGTAATTCATTCATTTTCTCCATTCTCTCTGTTGGATATGATCATAGTACAGCTTGATAGGCTCACTAGGCTGCCACAGGATCTTGTTCTTGGCTTTTACATCTAATACTGCTGGAGTGTAGGAATGCGAGAACTTCAGTAGTCATTTGGGGGTTTATTTAAACATTTAAACACAATTGAAGAAAAATAAGAAAAGGTTTATGGACAATATAGTGAGGAGTAGGCTAATCTAGAAAACTAAGAAAGGTGTATGTGTACCTCAAAACAAAAACATTGTGTGCATGTGTGTATATATGTGTATGTGTGTGTGTGTGTGTGTGTGTGTGTGTGTGTGTGTGTGTGTGTGTGTGTGTGTGTGTGTGTGTGTGTGTGTGTGTGTGTGTGTGTGTGTGTGTGTGTGTGTGTGTGTGTGTGTATGTAAACAGCACAAAAAATAAGGAAATTTGTGTTTGGTAGATTATTTCTTTGTTGTAACAATGCTTCTTGGCAATAATTGGAAAGGCGTGTTTATTTCCCTTTTAAATGGTGCCACATTTGTAAGGAACATGCATTTGTGGGATGAGCAGCAGAGCTGAGTATGTGGGTTGCGCCCATGAAAAATTTGCCAAAATTGCTAAATGCTAACTGCTAAATGCTAAACAGTTTATTCTTATGTTGGTATTCACTCTTGTTTTGAGTTATTTGGTGGATTGGATGATTGAACTCTCAATCAGTAACAAGGAACAAACAAGACATATTGGCAATTTTACACTTTATCCATTAAATACACCCTCAGGAGCGGGTGGAAGATCCATATGCAGCCACAACAGCCTGGCACCACCTCCTCATGCTGGTCACCAACCTGGTCACACGTTGCTGTGGGATGGCATTCCATTCCTCAACCAAGAGTCGTTGCAGGTCAGCCATCGTGGTTGTGTTGGTCACTAACACGTACAGCACGCCCAAGCTGATCCCAAAAGTGTTCAATTGGGTTGAGGTCTGGACTCATGGCAGGCCATTCCATTCTCTCCCTGATGGTGTATTAAATGAATAAAGTGTAAAATTGCCAATATTTCTTGTTTGTTCCCTGTTACTGATCGAGAGTTCAATCATCCAATCCAACAAACAACTCAAAACAACAGGAGAATAGGAGAATTTTGGCACATTTTTCATGGGCGCAACCCACATACTCAGCTGTGCTGCTCATCCCACAAAGGCATGTTCCTTACAAATGTGGCACCATTTAAAAGGGAAATAAACAGCCTTTCCAACGGTATAAGATTTATTGCCAAGAAGCATTGTTACAACAAAGAAATAATCTACCAAACACAAATTTCCTTACTTTTTGTGCTATGTTTATAATCTAGTGGTTGACTGGTGAGCTGTTTGTGGGAGTAATAGGGAGAAAATGACTATTCAGAGCAGAGATATACTGTATCTTTATACTGTATCTTTATACAGTATCTTTAACGAGTCATTCGATGGGAGAAGCTGATCGGGTGGTTTTGGTATTTGGCACTGTAGCTCCTGCCAGGGGGGAGAGGTTGCTGGAGTCCTTGTCCAGGGTGTGAGGAGTCCGTGTGCAGGGAGTCATTGTTTTCCCTCCTGGTGGCTGCGACAGACACAATGACTGCAGCTCATCTGTATCTGTGTCAGATCCCGTCGAAGTGACAGGTTAACTTTCCAGAGGTAACCCTTTCCGCAAGAAAATGTGTCCTATAGACGAACTTCCTCTTCAGACCACAGCGCGGCAGTAATGAGCCTTTGTGATAACTAATCTGGGGGGGGGACGTACAACTTCCGGTACGCTCGCGTGAAACGTCATCTTTTCGCCCCGGAACTGTAAGGGGAAGAGAAACAGCATGGCAACTTCGGTGGTGGAGTTAACATCATAAAGAAAACTAAAAGTCTAGTCTTTAATGGACATTTTCAATGAATAAACCCTACGAAAACCGTATCCTGTAGTTAACGACGTTAGAGAGTTACCTTCTTCGCAAACACATTCCAGTCTGAGAGAGGAGGAGTCATTGGGTACCACAGCTGCCGGGAAGTTTATTTGCACACGTGGTTTACAATGGCCAAAACCAAGAAGAAATCAGTGACATTTGACTTACCAAGGTTTGAAGTTTAAAGTTATTGTCCTTGCGGCGTTTAGTTATTGTCAGTGTCACTGGCACCAACTGGGCTGCAGACGTGAATGCGCCAGTTTCCGTGAACGTGCAATAATTTAACGTTTGTAATGTTTAAACGTCACTAAAACTCTTGCAGACTTAACGTTAGTTATTTCTTAGATTAAGAATACTCTTCGTGGAGTAATTCGCACGCTATTCCATCTGAAATGTTATTTTACCAGACTGTTATTGCTATTGTGTTATATGGTAAATGGGCTTTAAATTAGGGATTACTCCTAATATTCTATCCATACCACCTCAGAAAAGTCGCCACTGTCAGCGCAATGGACGAGGAGGTGGAAAGCGATGAAGATTTCCTTCCAGATAACGAGAACATCATCAGTGCGAGTGAGGATGAGGTGGGAGAGTTTTGGTCTCTTTATATCATTTGATTGTGTATGAAATGGATGCGTGCCAGATGGAACTGTGCAGTGTGTTTGAGTGTTTAACAGCAGGTAGTGTACTGTGGACTTTAGCTGTGTGTGTGTTTGTCTGTGTAAAATCACTAGGTATCAGTCTTTTGGTTTGTTGTTTTATCTCTGTGGATTGCGTCTGTGCTGCTGCGTCTGTGCTGTATGCTCTTGTTCTGATGGTCAGTAGTGGAGAGGTGTCTGTCTGTGTGGAAAATGCAGTCAGAGGCTCAGACCAAACACACTACCGGTAGTCCTCTATTTCTGCTTTCCTTCATTTCCACACTTCGTTTTCTGTTAACTTTTCATACGTGTGATCCCCCGGTACATGGTCAGTGTACAAGCCTTTCACTAATCTTATCTTCTGCTAGTAAATGCTAGCGTTGCTAACCGCTGGTGGGGGTGTATTGGCTCTAAGCTGTACAGAGAGGACGCGTTTGATTTGGCCTCTGCGTTGGTAACGGTGGCGGTTTGCTTGTCCACAGGATGCCGGCGACGATGAGCGCAAACACACCAAACTCCTGGAGGCCATCAGCGGACTGGGGGGCCGGAGGAGGTAAGGCGTCTCCACGGCAACTATCTGTCACTACCACTGAACTCAGGATTGTCATCATGGATGCAGTGTTGTGTCTGGGGAACTGTGTGTGTGTGTGTGTGTGTGTTGGGCTCTGTATTCAGGTACCCTGTGTGTGTGTGTGTGTGTGTGTGTGTGTGTGTGTGTGTGTGTGTGTGTGTGTGTGTGTGTGTGTGTGTGTGTGTTGGGCTCTGTATTCAGGTACCCTCTGTAACTGTGTGTGTGTGTTTATGTGTTTATGTTTCTTGCTTTCAGGAAGAAGATGACAGAGAGGTCTGAGGCCAGCCTGCAGGTGTCAGAGTTTGGCGTCAATGCAGAGGGTAAAAGCAGAACTAGATTTCCCCTCTTCTATGAAGGGTTTTCACTTGGTAGCCAAGGGCTGGATGTGAAGATGACTAGGTGATGAGAGAGATGGACATGTGAAGCAGACAGATAATCAGTCAGTGACTATGACTCTTGTTAATCTTGACCTGGAGTTCGGACTGTAATTGTGACTCTTGTTAATCTTGACCTGGAGTTCGGACTGTAATTGTGACTCTTGTTAATCTTGACCTGGAGTTCGGACCGTAATTGTGACTCTTGTTAATCTTGACCTGGAGTTCGGACTGTAATTGTGACTCTTGTTAATCTTGACCTGGAGTTGGGACCGTAATTGTGACTCTTGTTAATCTTGACCTGGAGTTCGGACCGTAATTGTGACTCTTGTTAATCTTGACCTGTAGTTCGGACCGTAATTGTGACTGTTGGGGAATTCCTCCCTGTTAGGTGCGGGCGAGAAGGTGGCGCTCTCAGATCTGCTGAGTTCTGCGACAGAAGCATCCAGAACTGATGGAACCATGACAAAGACTCACAGACAGCTGAAGAACCTGGAGAAACGTCAAGCCACTCTGGAACTTCCCCTGAGCCACCAGCAGACAGAAAAAGTACTTATCTTATCTTATCTATCCACCTGTCTGTCTCTCTGTCTGCCTGTCTGTCTCTTGTGTTTCTTTATCTGTCTCTTTATCGGTCTATCTGTTTGTCTATCTATCTATATGTTTGTCTGTTTGTCTGTCTGTCTATTTGTTTCATTGTCTGTCTGTCTATTTCTATTTGTCTCTTTCTGTCAATTTTTCCCTCTGTCTGTCTATCTGACTATCTGTCTATCTGTCTTTTGATCTGTCTGTCTGTCCGTTTATGTTAATCGATCGATCAGTCAGTCTGTCTGTCTGTGTGGATATAATCTCAGCCCGTCTTCTCTGTGGTCACTTGCAGATCCAGCGTGAGGCGGCGTTTGAGAAGGCGTCTAAGGAGGTCTCGCGTTGGGAGAGTACCATAGTCCACCAGCAGAGGGCAGAGCAGCTTTTCTTCCCCCTCAACCAGCAGCCCTCCAGGCCCAGACGCATGGAGCAGCTCGTCACCAGCTGGAAGGTACACACACACACATTCACACACTCACACACACACACACACACACACACACACACACACACACACACACTCTCACACACACACAAGGATTCACAAACACACATAGTCTCACTCTTACGGATGTACAAACACACGCTCACACACTTGCATATATACAGATACACGCAAAGAGACACTCAAACTTATGTACACAAGGATACACAGACACACTTGCTCAAATACACATGGATACACACACACGCCTACACAAGTGAAATCATCACACATCATTGATCAGACTCAGGTGCTGTATTTTTGGTTGGTTGGTTGGTTGGTTGGTTGGTTGATTGATTGATTGATTGATTGATGTGTATTGATCAGACTCAGACACCGCTGGAGCAGGAGGTGTTTGCTCTGCTTCACGCCCACCGGCAGCCGACTTTTGACCCCGTGTTGACCCCCGTGGAGGAGGCGCAGCTCCAAGCCATGAGTCTGGAGGAGGTGGGGGGACGTGTGTGTCTGTCTGTCTGTCTGTCTGTCTGTCTGTCTCGCACTCTAACTCTGTCTGTATCTGTCTGTCTGTCTCGCACTCTAACTCTGTCTGTCTGTCTGTCTCGCACTCTAACTCTGTCTGTCTGTCTGTCTCGCACTCTAACTCTGAATCTGTCTCTTTCTTTATTGTGTTGTGTGCGACGTTGAAGTTGTTTTGTTTTGATGTTAATGTTATATTTGACGTTGTTGTTGTGTTTGATATTGTTGTGTTTAACATTTTCGTTGTTGCTGTGTTTAATGTTGTGGTTAATGTGTAACGTTGTTTTGGTGTTAGTGTTGTTGTGTTAAATGTTGATGTTTAATGTTGTTGTTGTTGTGTTTAATGTTGTTGTTGTGTTTAATGTTGGTGTTGTTGTTGTGTTTAATGTTGGTGGTGCTGTTGTGATGTGTCCCCAGGCTCAGTTGCGTCGTGCTGAGCTACAGAAGGCTCGAGCACTGCAGTCCTACTACGAGGCCAAAGCCAAGAGGGGGAGCAAGATCAAGAGCAAGAAGTGAGTGCAATCTGGAGTAGGGATGGGCATTCGATTAAATTGTCTTAATCGATCGTCGGGAGAATTAACGATCGATTTTCGATTAATCATTAATATTTTTTATATTAAAATTCACTATTTATAGGCTATATTAAAATGCAGTGAAAATAGAAAAAACACAGCGTGTTTCCTCATTGAGATCTTTATTAAAAGATGAACAACTCTTGTGGCAGTTAAACTTACAAGATGGACAACTCTTGTGGCAGTTTAACAAGATCCGTTCAATGGTTACTAGTGCTGTCAAACGTTTAAGCACACGCTAACTAGCACACGCTAACTAGGATACAGGCAATCACACGCTAACTAGGACACGCTACCCAGTCATACCAATCTACCCAGTCAGAGGGCATCTACCCAATCATAGGGCATCTACCCAGTCATTGGGCATCTACCCAGTCATTGGGCATCTACCCAGTCATTGGGCATCTACCCAATCATAGGGCATCTACCCAATCATAGGGCATCTACCCAGTCCTGTCATTGTCGTTGCTGAATGAACAGAGCATCACATATTTTAGTTTGGGTTGTTTATTTGTTGTTATTTTTGTTGTTTAAGGTCAAGAGGGTAGACCAGGGGTGGGTGGTGGTTGATTTAAGTAGACCAATAGCAGAGAGTTATGGGTGGAGACTAGTATCTAGCCACTGTGTGTGTAGTGGCACATGATTATAATTTCACATTCATTCATTCATTCATTATTGGCCATTGGTGTGGATGTGTGTTTAATGTGTGGGAGAGGTGTGGCTAATGTGTGGGTGTGTGTTTTAATGTGTGTGTGTGGGGTGGGGGTGGCTAATGTGTGGGCGTGTGTTTAATGTGTGTGTGTGTGTTTAATGTGTGGGCGTGTGTTTAATGTGTGGCTAATGTGTGGGCGTGTGTTTAATGTGTGGGCATGTGTTTAATGTGTGGCTAATGTGTGGGCGTGTGTTTAATGTGTGGGCGTGTGTTTAATGTGTGGCTAATGTGTGGGCGTGTGTTTAATGTGTGGGCGTGTGTTTAATGTGTGGGCGTGTGTTTAATGTGTGGCTAATGTGTGGCCGTGTGTTTAATGTGTGGGTGTGTGTTTAATGTGTGGGCGTGTGTTTAATTTGTGTGTGTGTGTGTGTGTGTGTGTGTGTGTGTGTGTGTGTGTGTGTGTGTGGGGGGGAAGTGTGGCTAATGTGTGGGCGTGTGTTTAATGTGTCAGGTACCATAAGGTGCAGCAGAAGGCCAAGAGGAAAGCCTTCCTGAAGCAGTTTGAAGACCTGTGCAAGAGCGACCCCGAGAGGGCCATGGAGGAACTGCAGAATATGGAGAAAAAACGGATAGAGGTGAGAGAATGATAGATAGAGAGAGAGAGAGAGAGAGAGAGATCTATCATATTTTCACCCTACACACCATAATTGAGAGACATGTGATTCAAAACAAAACTAAAATATATGCATGCTTTATTGATTTTAAACAAGCATTTGATTCTATTTGGCACACAGGTTTATTTTACAAAGTTATAGAAAGTGGTGTAGGGGGAAAAACCTATGACCTGATCAAATCTATGTATTCAGGAAGTAAGTGCGCAAAAAAGATTGGAAGCAACAGAACCAAATTCCTCTCCCAGGGGCGTGGTGTGAGACAAGGCTGCTGCTTAAGCCCAACCCTATTTAACATTTATATGAACGAATTAGCAAAAACCATAGAAAAATCAACAGCACCTGGTAGATAGATAGATAGATAGATGGATACTTTATTAAAACTTTATGGAAACTTTATGGTGTCACCCTACACGACTCGGAGACCAAACTCCTGCTCTATGCTGATGACCTGGTTCTGCTGTCACCCACTGAACAGGGATTACAGCAAAATCTGGATCTGCTAGAGCAGTACTGCCAGACCTGGGCCCTGGCAGTAAACCTAAACAAAACTAAAATAATGATATTCGAAAAAAGATCCAGATCTCAGATACAAAAACACAATTTTACAATAGGGCCACACTCAATTGAACACACAAATAACTACAGATATTTAGGCTTAATAATCAATTCAAATGGAAAGTTCAATCTTGCAGTGAATGATTTGAGAGAAAAAGCACGCAGGGCTTTCTATGCCATAAAACGACAAATCCCTGTAGAAATTCCAATCCGAATCTGGCTCAAACTATTCGAATCAGTAATTGAGCCAATTGCCCTTTATGGCAGTGAGGTGTGGGGTCCACTTACAAATCAGGAATTCAACAAATGGGAAAAACATGCAGAGTTCTGCAAAAGCATTTTAAAAGTCCACAGTCCACAGTATGGCACATACACAATGCATGCAGGGCAGAATTAGGCCAATATTCATTGATTACAAAAATACAGAAAAGGGCAATCAAATTCTGGAAACACTTCAAAAGCAGTGACCCCCACTCCCATCATTATAAAGCCCTGCAATACCAAGAGTTGAGCAAAGATACATGTCCCCTCACTCAGCTGGTCCTGAGCTTGAGCTCTCCAGATCCCCACACACACACTAACACCCTACTAACACCTCAGGACCAGTACAGAAAGGCACCTGAAATTAGGATGAACCAAATTGGAAAAACAATTAAGCAAAATTACATGAGCCATTGGAAAACACAAAGTAAAATGCAATTATATTTGGCCCTAAACAGAAATTATGATTTAGCACCCTATTTGACCCTGATCACAGACAAAAATCTGAGAACCTCGTTGGCAAAGTACAGACTCAGTGAACACAGCCTGGCCATAGAGGTGGGTAGGCACAGACAAACCTGGCTGCCCAAGGAAAACAGACTGTGCCCCCATTGCGAACAAGGAATAGTAGAGACAGAGCTGCACTTCCTGACACAGTGCACAAAATATGAGGACATAAGACAAAATTATTTAAAAAAGATTGGTGAGGTCCTCCCTGAGTTCCTGCTTGCGAGCAGTGAGGAGAGGCTTTCATACCTCACCGGAGAAAATGAGGAATGCCTTGTCCTCGCTGCACAATATGTAACTTCCTGCCATAAACGGAGGGAGAGCCCATAAAATAATTAAATTGATAATTATTATGTATTTGTATTATTGTTCCCACTTCTCCCTTTACCCTTCTGATGTACCCAGAGAGAGAGAGAGAGAGAGAGAGAGAGAGAGAGAGAGAGAGAGAGAGAGAGAGAGAGAGAGAGAGAGAGAGAGAGAGAGAGAGGCAGGATAGAGAGAGAGAGAGGCAGGCAGGATAGAGAGAGAGAGAGAGAGAGAGAGGCAAGAGAGAGAGAGAGAGAGAGAGAGGCAGGAGAGAGAGAGAGAGAAGACAGGGTAGAAGGAGGGAGAGAGAGAAGACAGGGTAGAAGGAGGGAGAGAGAGAAGACAGGGTAGAAGGAGGGAGAGAGAGAAGACAGGGTAGATGGAGGGAGAGAGAGAAGACAGGGTAGATGGAGGGAGAGAGAGGACAGGGTAGAAGGAGGGAGAGAGAAAGAGGGAGGATACACGTAAGTCATTATGACTTACAAATGAGGTTTATACTTTTCGATTTTTATTTGCATTTTTAGGAATCTGATTGGACTTTAACAAACAATTGACAATACACTGTTTTCTACACCGCAAGATTGCTGGAGTGATTGCTGGAGTGATTGCTGGAGTGATTGCTGGAGTGATTGCTGGAGTGATTGCTGGAGTGATTGCTGGTGTGATTGCTGGTGTGATTGCTGGTGTGATTGCTGGAGTGATTGCTGGAGTGATTGATTGCTTTGGTCTGCATTTAGATTGGGCTGCTTTCAGTATTACCAGTTAGTGTGACATTAATGTCTCCTTTTTCCTCCCCTGTTTCTTTCTCTCTCTCTCTCTCTCTCTCTCTCTCCCCCTACAGGAGCGGATGTCTCTGAAGCATCAGAACAGCGGAAAATGGGCGAAGTCCAGAGTCATCATGGCCAAATATGATCTGGGGGTGAGTGTGTATGCTGCCTGTGTGTGTGTGTGGTTGTTCTGTATGTATGTGTGTTAACAGTAAGTGTGTGTTACCTCTGTGTGTGTGTGGGTTAAACATGTATGTGTCTGTGCGACGTATTAAACGTGTGTGTGTGTGTGTGTGTTAAACGCGTGTGTGTGTGTGTGTGTTAAACGTGCATGTGTTAAACGTGTGTGTGTGTGTGTGTGTGTTAAACATGCATGTGTTAAACGTGTGTGTGTGTTAAACGTGTTAAGCCGCGTCCGACAGAGTAGTGCCCGAGCCCAGCCCGAGCCCGACAGTCATTAAAATATTTTGGAATGAAATAGCCTACACATTACACACGCTATGCCTAAATAAAACTCACGTTATGTGCTACACCAAAGGAGGCACAACAAACAAGTCGAAGATTTTTTTTCTTGAAAACTTTAATAATAATAATAATTATTTTTTTTATAGCGCTTTTCTAAATACCCAAAGTCGCTTTACAAGTGTGAGGACAAGCAAAACAAGACAACAGTAAAATATAAAGACAAAGGATCGAACAAAACGGACAAACAGAACATTATAGAAAGAAAAGCTAACTTATAAGTCTATTAGTGGAAGGGAAGGGAGCAGGGGATGTTCAGGTGAAGGCGAGGTTGAAAAGATGAGTTTTGAGGGATTGTTTAAATAGTTCTATGTTGGGAGCCAGACGAATGGGGAGAGGGAGGTCATTCCAGAGGGAGGATGCAGCAGCAGAAAAGGCCCTGTCACCCCAGGTCTGGCGCTTAGTCCTGATGGTTTTAAGAGTGTTTGCGCCGGCGGACCTGAGGCAACGGGTAGGGGCGTGGAGGGGGAGGAGGTCAGAAAGGTAGGAAGGGGCCAGGTTATTTAGGGCTTTGAAGGTGGTGAGTAGTATTTTGAAGTTAATCCTGTGTTTGACCGGGAGCCAGTGGAGGTTGCGTAGGACCGGGGTGATGTGTTCATAGCGGCGGGTGGAGGTGAGCCGACGAGCGGCAGAGTTCTGAACATATTGGAGTTTATTGAGGACAGTGTTTGGAGAGCCATATAGGATGCTGTTGCAGTAGTCCAGTCTGGAGGTTATGAGGGCATGAATTAGAGTTTGGGTGGTGGCAAAGGACAGAGAGGGCCGGAGGCGTGCAATGTTCTTGAGGTGGAAGAAGGCGGTTTTGGTGATGTGATTGGCGTGGGGTAAGAAAGAGAGGGTGGGATTTAAGATGATACCAAGGTTACGGACCTGGGTGGAGGGGGTGATGGTGGAGCCGTTGATGTTGAGGGAGAAAGTCTGGGCTGAGCAGGCGAGGTGTTTAGGGCCGATAATGAGTATTTCAGATTTATTGCAGTTGAGTTTGAGAACATTTTGTTGCATCCAAGATTTTATATCAGCAAGGCAGATGGTGAGAGTGGAGTGAGTGAAACGCCAACGTTCGTTATAAAACTATCTACATAGTCCATCGAGGTTTAATCCATGTTGTTGTGGAGAAAGAGGATGGCATCAATCATATTTCATTAAAACTTCACACTTCTTACATTGGACATATCCAACAGCCTAATTAGAATCCGCATCGACTACTAAGCAAAAATATCTCCATACAGTGGATTTCCCTTCGTTTAGTATCGTTTTAAAATCTCCAGATGACAGTTTCTTTTTAACTTCCTCCATCATGCCAGTTTTCCGCCTGTAATCGCGTTGTCATAAACAAATTCCCGCCACGGGAAGAAGGCTGTTATCCTAAATGTGATTTATTTTATTCTCAAAAACGAACTTCTGCATCATGTGAAGCAGACACGTTGACTTCACTATTTATTAAGATATTTTAAATATGGAATGTTCAATGCCTTATCACGCTGATGTGTCCGAGCCCGATTTATATTTTCAAAATATTTGAACCCGGCCCGACCTGTCGGGTTCCGACGGGCCCGGGTCAGGTATCCAACCTCTATTGTGTGTGTTAAACGTGTGTGTGTGTGTGTGTGTGTTCTCAGGCACGACAGGCCATGCACGAACAGCTTGAACTCAACCGCCAGCTCACCCACAAGCCCCTCCCTTCCTCTGAACTCCATGACGACAGTGACGATGACTCCAACAGCGACCCCACTCTGGCCAGTGAAGACCAGACACTGCCCGACATCGTCAACGAGGCATCGGCCAATCAGAAGGAAGGGGCAAATCCCTGGATGAAGATGGCTGTAGTCTTGACAACGGCAGAGCAGGAAGAGCCAAAGGCGGTGGCTGACAGGTAGAAGGTGCTCTATATGTACATCTAGTGCATAGTGTGCTCTATGTGTAGGAAGCTCTATGTGTGGGAAGTGCATAGTGTGCTCTGTATGTAGGAAGCTCTATGTGTGGGAAGTGCATAGTGTGCTCTGTATGTAGGAAGCTCTATGTGTGGGAAGTGCATAGTGTGCTCTGTATGTAGGAAGTGCACAGTGTGCTTTATATGTAGGATGTGATGTGCTCAATATGTAGGAAGCTCTCTATATGTAGGAAGCTCTATGTGTATCGAATGCACAGTGTGCTCTATATGTAGGAACCTTTGTGTTCATGATGTGCTGTACATGCATCATGTATTCTACACATCTTAAGTCCTTTATACCAGAGGTTCCCAACCTTTTCTACTCCGAGGCCCACCTATTCGTATTTGTAACAGGGTGGGGCCCAACAGACACCCTGCTTATTTTAGCTAATCTCTATTCCATGAGAATGAGGCCCATTGTTCTCAACTCAAAATCAGTTCTTCGTGGAAAATTTGTTTCAACTTGAAACATTTTTGCGGCCAACTAGAAAGGGCTGCGCGAGAATGGGAGAAACATACTAAACATACACATGCTCTATACTGATACTAAACATACACACGCTCTATACTGATACTAAACATACACACGCTCTATACTGATACTAAACATACACACGCTCTATACTGATACTAAACATTAGGGGTGGGGGGAAAAATCGATTTTTCGATTCTCTCTAGAACGATTCTGTCTCGATTCATAAAAGTTCATAATCGATTTTTTTAATAAAAAAAAAAAAAAAAAAAAAAAATATAATTTTTTTTTTTTTTTTTTGTACACATTCATTTTGTGTTGAAATGCAAGTGGCATCGATTATTGCAGACTCTGAGTAGAAAACTCAAATGTTTTAAAAATTGAGATGCATCGATATTCATTTTATCGGTTTAGAATTGATAATCGATAATCGGTTTAGAATCGAGAATCGGTTTAGAATCGAGAATCGGTTTAGAATCGAATCGTTGACCTCTGAATCGGAATCGAATCGAATCGTGAGGTGCCAAGAGATTCCCACCCCTACTAAACATACACACGCTCTATACTGTATTGGAGAAACATACTAAACATACACACGCTCTATACTGATACTAAACATACTAAACATACACACGCTCTATACTGTATTGCCTGTTGCCTTGTTCTCCAGTGTCTGTCAGGTCATCTAACCCTCCGTCTGTCTGTCCGTCTGTGTCTGTCTGTGTCTGTCCGTCTGTGTCTGGGACTGTATCTCTGTCCGTCTGTGTCTGTGTCCGTCTGTGTCTGTGTCTGTCCGTCCGTCTGTGTCTGTGTCTCTGTCTGTCTGTGTTGACCGTAGTGAAACTCCGGAGGCTGCCGTGTCGGACGCTGGTGAAGTGGGAGAAGAGCGGGAGGAGGAGACGGAGGAGGAGAGGCTGCTGGGAGAGTTTGCCCGCCGACGGCAGCTGAGGAGGACTAACGATGAAGAGGAGGAGGACAAGGAAGCCAGGCAGACGGCTGGTGTGTGCTGGAGTGTGTGTGCGTGTGGTGGTGTGCGTGTGTGTGGTGGTGTGTGATAGTGTGTGTGCGTGTGGTTGTGTGCGTGTGATGGTGCGTGTGGTTGTGTGTGTGTGTGTGTGTGCGTGTGGTGGTGTGTGTGTGTGTGTGCGTGGTGTGTGTGCGTAGTGCGTGTGGTGGCGCGTGTGTGTGCGAGTGGTGTGTGTGCGTGGTGTGGTGCGTGTGGTGGTGGTTGTGGTGTGTGTGTGTGTGTGTGTGGTCGTGTGTGTCTGTGGTGGTGTGGTGCGTGTGTTATGTGTGTGGTGGTGGTGTGGTGGTGTGTGTGCATGCGCGTGTGGTGGTGTGTGTGCGTGTGGTGGTGTGTTTGTGCGTGGTGTGGTGCGTGTGCGTGTGGTGGTGTGTGCCCGTGCGTGTGGTGGTGCGTGTGTGCGTGTGGTGGTGTGTGCGTGTGGTGGTGCGTGTGTGTGTGCGTGTGGTGGTGCGTGTGTGTGTGCGTGTGGTGGTGTGTGTGGTGGCGTGTGTGCGTTTGGTGTGTGTGTGCGTGTGGTGTGTGTGGTGGTGCAGGTGGCGTGTGGTGCTGTGTGTGTTGTGTGTGTGTGTGTGTGCGTGTGGTGTGTGTGTGTGTGTGTGTGGTGTTGTGTGTGTGGTGGTGGTGCAGGTGGCGTGTGGTGCTGAGTGTGTTGTGTGTGTGTGTGTGCGTGTGGTGGTGTGTGTGCGTGCATGCGTGTGGTGGTGTGCGTGTGGTTGTGCGTGTGTGTGTGCGTAGTGTGTGCGTAGTGTGTGCGTGTGTGTGTGTGTGTGGTTGTGTGCGGTTTTGTGTGTGCGTGTGGTTGTGCGTATGTGTGGTGGTGTGTGGTGGTTTGTGTGTGCGTGCGTGCGTGCGTGCGTGTAATGGTGTGTGGTGGTGCGTGTGGTAGTGCGTGTGTGTGTGGTCTGAGGTAAAGTGCTAAAATCTCTCCCCTATCAGAGGCTTCACAGACTGATGGAGCTTCCGAAGTCTCCCCATCCAGAGCTGACCGTAGCGATGATGATGATGACGGTGATGAAGACGAAGAGGACCAGATGGATGAAGCGGCTGCATCAGAACTCAACGCTCTCTTCGGCCGCCTGGCCAAGCAAGCACAACAGGGTGCGGCACCCTTGGGTTCCTCTGCGGAGCTGCTGGACGAGGATACGACACGAGTCCGCACGCTGGAGCAGGCCGAGCTGCTGGCAGAGACTCACAATGACACCGCCCCCCCCGTGGTATGATTGGCTGATCTGCATGTCTTTCTGTCTGTCTGTCGCCCCCGTGGTATGATTGGCTGATCTGTCTGTCTGTCTGTCTGTCTGTCGCCCCCGTGGTATGATTGGCTGATCTGCATGTCTGTCTGTCTGTCTGTCTGTCTGTCTGTCGCCCCCGTGGTATGATTGGCTGATCTGTCTGTCTGTCTGTCTGTCGCCCCCGTGGTATGATTGGCTGATCTGCATGTCTGTCTGTCTGTCTGTCTGTCTGTCGCCCCTGTGGTATGATTGGCTGATCTGCATGTCTGTCTGTCTGTCTGTCGCCCCCGTGGTATGATTGGCTGATCTGCATGTCTGTCTGTCTGTCTGTCTGTCTGTCGGTCTGTTGGTATCTATGTGTAGGCCTGTCTGTCTATCTGTCATCATTGCAATGTGGATTAAGTGTCTGATTATTGAGGTGTGTGTGTGTGTGGTGGTGTGTGATCATTGTTTGTGTACTAATTATCGTGATTAATTGGTTATTGGTGTGTGTTTGATTATTAGTTATGTATTGATTTTTGTTATTATCATAATAATCATTAACTGTCACAGTTATTGTTGATTACTGGTGTGTGTGTGTGTGTGTGTGTGTGTGTGATGATTGGTGTGTGTTTGTGTATTTGTGATTATTGCTTGTGTGTTGAGTATCGAGGCTGCTGATTGGTTGATTATTGCTTGTGTGTTGAGTATCGTGGCTGCTGATTGGTTGATTATTGCTTGTGTGTTGAGTATCGTGGCTGCTGATTGGTTGATTATTGCTTGTGTGTTGAGTATCGTGGCTGCTGATTGGTTGATTATTGGTGTCTCTGTTGGCCCAGGTGGAGTCGGAGGAGGCTGCACCAGGACATGATGTGGATGACCCCGCCCCTAAGGGGAAAGGTCACCAGAAGGTCATCGACCCAGAACAGGTGCTGACCAAGCAAGCCAGGAGCATCCGTGTTCCCATGACAACGCCGGCCATAGAGGATGCTGAGGATGAGGTGAGAGTTAGAGACGGATCTTATGGGAAGGAGAGGTGGCGGGCGTGTGTGTGTGTGTGTGTGTGTGAGCTCTCATGTAGGGTCTGATCCCTTCAGTGTGTGTGTGTGTGTGTTTGAGCTCTCATGTAGGGTCTGATCCCTTCAGTGTGTGTGTGTGTGAGCTCTCATGTAGGGTCTGATCCCTTCAGTGTGTGTGTGTGTGTGTGTGTGTGTGTGTGTGTGTGTGTGTGTGTGTGTGTGTGTGTGTGTGTGTGTGTGTGTGTGTGTGTGTGTGTGTGTGTGTGTGTGTTTCCAGTCTGACCTCAGGTTTGTGTGGATGCACATCGAGTCTAAACTGGATTCCAAAAGCATTAGTGATTTCCCATCCTGCGTACCCCTGTGTTTGTTTACGTCAGCCACTCAGAATGGTGTACCACAGTTCTCATGTGTCTTCATCAGAGGAACCTAAGATGCCCGACCAATTAAATAGACTGTCTCTGCTTTGGGCTGCCTAATGCCAAACTCACATTGTTGCGTTGGAATGCGTTGATCCGTTATTGTTGACTTTGAATGGGGTGACGTCATCCGTTGCCGAACTGAATTATGAATAACTGTTGGGTTGCGTTGCTTGCGGCGAGAGTTGAAAAATGTTCAACTTTTCGAGAGGCATTTACAGTGGGGAAAATAAGAATTTGACCCCCTACCGATTTCGCAAGTTTGGCCACTTGCAAAGAAATGCGTGATCTATAATTGTAATGGTAGTTATATTTTAACAGTGAGAAACAGAATATCAACAAAAACATCCAGAAAACTGCATTTTATAAGTTATGAATTTATTTGCATTTGTTGCGGAAAATAAGTATTTGAACCCCTAAATGACTAAATGTAAATGCAGACGGAGAGACCGTGTCATGGATCACATGATCACGATGGTTGTTATTTTCATCCTCAGGCCCTGGACGAACAGACAGACATGATCCGCGAGGCTTTTGCAGGAGATGATGTCGTCTCTGACTTCCTGAAGGAGAAGCGGAAGCAGGAAGAGGAGGGGCGACCCAAAGATGTCGACCTATCACTGCCCGGCTGGGGTGAGTGGGGAGGGGTCGGCATCCACACCAAGAAACAGAAACGCAAACGCAGTCGGTAAGGGTTGTTCGTGTGTCAGCTGACCAACAGGAAGTGATGTCGTTTGACATGACCTCCCTCACAGTATTAATGTTGATGTCATTTTTTTAGCTTCCTGAAGAAAGCTCCGCCTGCTGCCCCCAGGAAAGACCGGAAGCTTCCGGCCGTCATCATCTCAGAGAAGCGTGATGCCTCTGTCGCCGCCCACCAGGTGAGGGCTGGAACTGCAGGTGGGGCAATAGCCCCTCTCCTGCTCCCTTTAAGCTTCTCATTGCTTCATATTGTCTGTGAACATAATATGATATAAATATGACATTTACATTTAGTCATTTAGCAGACGCTTTTGTCCAAAGCGACGTACAAGGGAGAGAACAGTCAAGCTAAGAGCAATACAAAACATGGTGTAACAATAAATACTACTTTACATAAGAATTAGAAAAAAGCGACCTAGAAAGGAAAAAGAAGTGCAGTACTGCTGAAGTGCAAGTTAAGCGCTAGTCAAGGGGCCAGTTAGGAAGGGAGGTGCTCTATAGGAGCACTCACTCGGAAGGCTGCCCTGGCCAGATGTATTAGCATTTATAATCCAAGGTGCCAGTTAGGAAGGGAGGTGCTCTCTGAAGAGTTGGGTCAACAATGCTATGCAGTCCTTCACAGGTGTCTCATATGAGGCCAGCGACCAACATAAAGAGAGAGAGAGTGTGTGTGTGTGTGTGTGTGTGTGTGTGTGTGTGTGTGTGTGTGTGTGTGTGTGTGTGTGCGCGCGCGCGCAAGTTAAGCGCTAGTCAAGGTGCCAGTTAGGTTAGGATATGAAACTTCTTAGACTTAAATAAGGCTTCTGATGTGTTAACCACAACGTGCTGATATGGGGCCACACTAGGGTGCAGTGTGTAAGGGGCCACACTAGGGGGCAGTGTGTAAGGGGCCACATTGGGGTTTGACTCAGGGGGAGAGTGCAGGTTGTAAGGGGCCACATTGGGGTTTGACTCAGGGGGAGAGTGCAGGTTGTAAGGGGCCACATTGGGGTTTGACTCAGGGGGAGAGTGCAGGTTGTAAGGGGCCACCCTCTATGCCAATCGCATGGGGATTTCTATTCAGTGGACAGGTGTTGGAACTTAGCGTTTCACTACAAACGCTAAACACAGGGCATCTGGTGCTTTAGCTTGTAAGATTCTTCTCTATATTTAGGCTACTACCAGTTAATTCTAAAAGGTGGTCTAGTTGGTTGTCTCAATCAAGGAAGCTGGAGAGGTTCGGATCAGAGCCAAGGATATTTATTGTGGCAGACAAGAAATATCACTAAGTACTTTTCTGAGTCTAAGTATTTCTAAGTTGAGCAGAGTTCTAAGAGTCGCCGGGCACACGCGGATGCGTGTCGGGGGTCCGTCTTCCTGGAGATGGTCTTCCTTCCTCTGCGAGTCGCTCTGATCCCGCTCCGATCTGATCTCCTGAGCCTCGGGCACAGGCTAATTTAACTGGTGGCATTACGTAAACCGAATGGAATGCATAACAATCTCTAACACACACACATACACTACGTAAACCGAATGAAATGCATAACAATCTCTAACACACACACACATACAAATACATATACCATGACAGTCCATCAATGTCCTTCAGCCTAAGAACCCAGGCGCCAGGAGGACTCCTGCACTACATAACCTTACAGGAATTTGGGCCTACGGGCCTGGTAGTGGTGGAGGGACATACACAAGATATCTGTACATGAGATATCACTGGAATCTAACAAGCTACAGACACTAAACACTCACACACACACACACACACACACACACACACACACACACACACACAGCTACAGACACTAAACACACACACACACACACACACACACACACACTTACACACACACACAGCTACAGACACTAAACACAGGGCATCTGGTGCTTGTGCATGATTGGATGTTGCAGTTCCAATGCTAGTGTCAAATCAGTAAGAGGTACAAATACCCATGGTGCATGTTTTCACTGAAACCTCTCTCTCTCTCTCTCTCTCTCTCTCTCTCTCTCTCTCTCTCTCCTCTCCTCTCTCTCTCTCTCTCCTCTCTCTCTCTCTCTCTCTCTCTCTCCTCTCTCTCTCTCTCTCTCTCTCTCTCTCTCTTCTCTCTCTCTCTCTCTCTCTCTCTCCTCTCTCTCTCTCTCTCTCTCTCTCTCTCTCCTCTCTCTCTCTCTCTCTCTCTCCTCTCTCTCTCTTTCCTCTCTCTCTCTCTCCTCTCCTCTCTCTCTCTCTCCTCTCTCTCTCCTCTCTCTCTCTCTCTCGCTCTCCTCTCTCCTCTCCTCTCTCTCTCTCTCTCTCCTCTCTCTCTCCTCTCTCTCTCTCCTCTCTCTCTCCTCCTCTCTCCTCTCCTCTCCTCTCTCTCTCCTCTCCTCTCCTCTGTCTCTCCTCTCTACATATTTCTATTCACTCACTCCACTCCTCTCTTTCTCCTCTCCTCTCTCCTCCTCTCTCTCTCCTCTCATCTCCCTCTCCTCTCTCTCCTCTCCTCTCTCTCTCCTCTGTCTCTCCTCTCCACATATTTATATTCACTCACTCCTCTCCTCCTCTCTCTCCTCTCTCCTCTTCACATATTTCTATTCACTCACTCCTCTCCTCTCCTCCCTCCTCTCCTCACATATTTCTATTCACTCTCTCCTCTCCTCCTCTCTCTCTCCTCATCTCTCTCTCCTCATCTCCCCCTCTCTCTCTCTTCTCCCTCTCTCTCCTCTTCTCTCTCTCCTCTCCTCTCTTCCTCTCTTCTCTCTCTCTCCTCTGTCTCCAGGTGAGTCAGCTTCCATTCCCCTTTGAGAACCCTAGCCAGTTTGAAAGGAGCATCCGTTCCCCTCTCGGTTCTACGTGGAACCCGGAGTTGGCCGTGAGGAAACTGACGGCCCCTCGGATCGTGACAAAGGCGGGGGCCATCATCGAGCCCATCTCCAGGGACGACATCATGCCGGCTAAGGCAGTGGCAGGCAAGCGCCGCGCCGCCCCCGACATCCAGCTGGGCGGCGACGCTGAGCGCAGGGGGGGGCACCACAGACCAGGAGCCAAGAAGAAGAAGCACAAGAAATGAACCCCCCCCCCCCATCCCTAGTCGTAGGAAAACAAGTGTCTTCTCGTGGATATTAACATGGTCTGGACTCTGATTGGCGCTCGTATGTTGACCCTTGACCTTTAACCCCTGACCTTTCCACCGAACTCAGACACCCCAACCACATGAAGATTGTGACTATGGCAACGGAACAGTTTCCAGCTGGCATGGTGCTCTGCATCTTCAGTCCCTCTGAGGTGTCGGGTAGGGATTCTGTTGCCACGGAAATGTTATAAACTGTAAAGTACACATCAGGGTGTGAATCATTAAAACAGATTGTGACACGTCACGTCACATCATTAGGTGTTTGTTTTCTGTTGTGAATCATTAAAACAGATTGTGACACGTCACGTTATTAGGTGTTTGTTTTCTGTTTGGGATGGTTGTGAGTGATGAGGGACTGATGACGTTTTGGTGACGTTGGTGGAAGTTGGTGAGGTTTAATCTACCGTACCTGGGGTTGTGTAAGTTCAGCTCTACTCTGTAGCCAGTACATTTACATTACATTTAGCAGACGCTTTTGTCCAAAGCGACGTACAAGGGAGAGAACAGTCAAGCTAAGAGCAATAAAAAATATGGTGTAACAATAAATACTACTTTACATAAGAATTAGAAAAACGACCTAGAAAGGAAAAAGAAGTGCAGGAATGTAACAGCTGAAGTGCAAGTTAAGCGCTAGTCAAGGTGCCAGTTAGGAAGGGAGGTGCTCCCTGAAGAGTTGGGTCTTCAAAAGCTTCTTGAAGGTAGAGAGGGACGCCCCTGCTCTGGTAGTACTAGGCAGTTTGTTCCACCAACAGTAGACTGGACCTCTAGGTAACATCAGTGATGCAGACACCAGATTGGACTTCAGTGATGAGTCTTTATGGACCAGAACCGGACCAGAGTGATGAGTCTTTATGGACCAGAGTGATGAGTCTTTAGTCAGGACCAGGTGTGTGTGTGTGTGTGTGTGTGTGTGTGTGTGTGTGTCCGTCTGTGTCCGTGTGTGTGTGCGTGCGTGTCCGTCAGGACCTCAGTGATGAGTCTTTATGGACCAGAGTGATGAGTCTTTAGTCAGGACCAGGTGTGTGTGTGTGTGTGTGTGTGTGTGTCCGTCTGTGTCCGTGTGTGTGTGCGTGCGTGTCCGTCAGGACCTCAGTGATGAGTCTTTATGGACCGGACCAGAATGGTCCTAATGGCTCGAGAGGAGGAAACAAACACTCATCTACTCATTTATTCAAAGATGGGTTTTAATCAACAGGCAAATAATTTATTTGGAAATAACAATTTAGAAAATCAACCTTACACAGTGCGTGCTCTTGATTATATCAAATTCTCTGAATGTGTACACATGACATTTCCCAACCCATGATCTCTCTCCAGTCACTCAAACGTGTATTTTGATCATATATATTTAGGCTTTCAAGACATTATAAAGAAAGACTAATACCATTTAATGAAAAGGATTAAAAAGTCAGAAGTATTTTTGTGGTGTTTGAATTTCCCTTAAAGATCTCACCCAAA